>NW_025936244.1:0-37738 GCF_000764305.2 Hyalella azteca | reverse complement strand
ATGGTCATGGTCATGGTCATGGTCGTGTTCATGTTCATGGTCATGGTCATGGTCATGGTCATGGCCATGGTCATGGTCATGGTCATGGTCATGGTGATGGTCATGGTGATGGTCATGGTCATGGTGATGGTCATGGTCATGGTCATGGTCATGGTGGTAGTGTAGTTGGCGGTGGTAGTCTAGCTGGTGGTGTAGGTGGTGGTGATGGGGGTGGTGTAGGTGGTGGTGTAGTTGGCGGTGGTAGTTTAGATGGTGGTATAGGTGGTGGTGATGGTGTAGCTGAAAGTGGAGGTTTACCTGGTGGTGAAGCTGTAGTCGACAGCGTCCATCGCCGTGCGGCTGCATGTCACGTCCGCCTGCTGCAACTTCTTAATCTTCACGACCGAAAATTCAAGTTGCACCCAAGTTAGAAGGCAAATGGCGGGAAAACAAAAGGCCCAAGACACAAGGTCTCTCACGGAGATTTCAGTTCTCTTTAAACCATTATATAAAATTTTTTTATCAATCATGGTCGTTATTGAGTTATTAGACCTTTAAAACTCTAAAGAATTGAGTTAGAGACCTGTAAGAGCTAAACTAAAGAGAATGACCTAAACTATATAGGGAATGATTCGTCGATGGCTCCATAAATGTATATCTGTCATACCCGGTTAAGGAGGCCCTAAAATGGAAACAGAGCGGGAAACGTAAAAAACGAAATATTAATGTACTTTTTGGGGGTACAAAATTATTTTTGAAAAGCAATGACCATTTGCATGGAAACGAGACTCATTTATTAACCTGTATTATCTAACACCTGCTTCAATTCTGAATGTCTAAAGCAGGTACTGAAGTAAACAAACTACAATTAATTGGTCGTCCAAAATAAAAACTAGTTGGCAATATTGCATCAGCGGTTAAAAGCACTCAATCGTTACCATTGCCAAATTGCCAAGTCAAAAATCCGTTTGAATAACATTGAAAATTTCATAGAGCATTTGAGACACAACTGAAGTACACTCGAAATTTAATGCAGCTAAGAAATAGAGATGATTTCTTTACTGAAGTCACTAGATTCATTCAATATATTTTTTCGTGGTATAATTTTCAATTTCTTCCCAAACAAACTCTGCTTGGCATGCAAATGATATAAAAAATAAATAAAATCAGAGAAGACTTTCAACATTACTTTAGAACCCCTTTAACTAAACATTAGATTTTTAATCTTTTCCTAAAAAGGAAAAATTTCTTTTTAACCACTTTAAAATTGGACGACGGAATAAATTGGGTAACAAATAAATCGATTGCAATGCACTTACATCGATCTCTCATCTTGTGCCAATATTAGTGCTTCATAAAGAATTCTCTATGAAAATAATATTTATACAAATTGAAGCTTATTTTCGATTCCTTTGCATGAAATTTTGTAATGTGAAGCAAAAATTTCGGAATGAACCTGGAAAACAGCATATTCTATGCGACGTACGAAAAGGACAAAATTAGTTAATCTGAGTTACTTTGAGCGACTGTACAGTCGCAAAGATGAACATCGTGCCGCAATGCATTAAACGAAAAAGTCAATAGCGCTGCCTATGCATAAGACAAACTCACTTCCTGCGTCACAGAATTAATCTGGCAATTAATTCGTCCATCTTCCTTGTGATCTAAATGCAAGAACTGAATGAAGCTGTCGATTGTATGAAATTAAGAGTGTATGATGAATGTAATAAATCTACACGAGTGTAGGCACTATATAATGCTGATGATATAATTGGAAGAAACGTCTTCATAAATTTTCCAAGCTTAGGTCATGCCACAAACAACCTACGAGACTGACCATTATATGAAGTATATGATGATTTTAATCATCGTACGATTTTAAAAAAGTATATGATGAAATAATCTATAGAACGTTGCCAGTAATAATTCACTTTATACCAATTTCAACCGATTTGCAGCATAACATTGATTGAATTTTTTATATCGCCGTTTCTGAAGTGTTGCGATCAGTTAAGACTCATTCATGTTAAAAGAGATAAACTACAAAACGAATCAAGAACATTTATTTATAGTGATCATTTCCAACAGTTAACGCTTTTATCTAAATCCACGATGACGCAGTCGGCAGCACAGTGAAGATTTCAGGCAGCGCAGAGTACACTTTTCTACATGATCGGGCTGATGCTCTTTCCTCCTACGCGGTGCTTCGCCAAGCTTGAAACTTGAGTTCACTTTCTCGTAATTAGCCTGTCGAAAGACGTTTCATATTGAAAAGTATCCTCTGAGACCGAAATAAGAAAGTGTGTCAGTTAGCTCCTCATTCATGTAAAAGCGATGTAAAGTCTAGAAAGAAACTGCTAACATCCTTCTAATACGGTCATCTATTTCTTTGCATCATATAGCATCAGTCAGCAAAATGTCAAGTTTGTAGCCGTAGCCTATAGGCAGAATCGGCACAAGTGTAACGGTTTTACTGCTCATCCCCGACATATTGGCTTCATTAAATCAAATAGTTTGCAATAAACACAACTGCCAACTGTCAGCCCAGCGAACAAATTTATAGATATTTACTTAAATGCTCTTTCTTCGACAAACTAATCTATATTGAAACCCAGAGTAACATCGCCACACATACGGTCGTAGAGCCCGACCGTCATTTTTTCATCTTTTCTCAGCGTAAAAACCAAAACGTGCACCCTTCTTTACGGTACCCCGCTAAGCATTGCAGCCTAAATCATGTCTTTTCGTTATTGCGGACTCGTTAACGTGTAACCATCAACAATCTCCAATACATAGGAATGCATTTTTCATTTACCAAATTCACCAGCAACTTCTATATAGTGCGGAATGCTTACAAATAGCTCAGACAAAGTTACTCAGCATACAAACTCTCTACTTCGTTCAGCAAGAGAATGCAATAATTTAAAGAAGGCTTTCATCTTGTCGCGAAGGTTTACTGAACTTGAGAGCCGTTCCATACAGATAAAAAAATCTTCTGCGTGCAGAATAAAGAAATATCTTTTATCTCTTGCTCCTTACAAAAAGTCTAAACCGAAGATGCTAACGTCCTTCTTATACCATCATCTATTTCTTTGAGTCATATGGTAAAATCCCATAAATATGTATCCTATTGACAAAATCGCCAGTCGTTCAACGGTTTTGCTGCTCAACATCGACATTTCGGCTTCTTCTGTGCGTGAAGTAATTTACACTGAACACAAGTGTCAGCCCAGGGAACAAATTTATAAATAATGACTTAGAACTTTTTCAGAGACTAATCTTTTTTTGAAACCTCGAGTAACCTAGCCGTACAAGGAGAGCCCGTCCGTTATTTTTTCATCTTTTCTCAGCGTAAAACCAAACACGGGATTGTGTGGTACCTCGCTGGGCATCTTTGTGGTACCCCGCTGCGCATCACAGCCTAGTCCAATACAGTTTCGTTCATGCCGACTCTTCGTTAACGTTTAACTATTGAACAATCTCCTATCCATGAAAGGGCATTTCGTTCACTTCCCAAACTCATGAATAGCTTCTGGTGCTGGACGCTTTTAAATTGCTCAGACGAATAAGATACTCGGCATGCAATGTCTCTACGTCGTCCAGCGCCGGTATGCAATAATTTAAAGTTATGTCGAGTCTCGGTGTAAAGGAGCTGTCGGTTACTAAAGCAATAGATGCAGACTGAAGGTAGTTATTACACAAATGATCCCACTCACCGACTTGCTCAGCTTCACAACCTTTTCAAGACGGCCAGGACGAGTTTCCGAATCTACTTTCGACAGCATATATTAACAATGCTGCCAAAGATGCTACTCAACTATCGGTCAACAGTCTCATCATTCAAAAATGACCAGAACATTGAGAATCTAACTTTTCTGATTCGCTTAATGAGAGTCATCCAAGCAATAAGCCAGCAGCTATCTCAATCAATCGTCAGTTATGGAAAGATCGGGTTCCAAAGGCCGGATGCCTTGTGAATCAAGTCAGGAAAAATTCAAGAATCGGCAACAGGCCATGGGCCTATTTCTTCAGTGCCGACACTTCTATTATATTCTATGAACAAGAATCGGCAACAGGCCATGGGCCTATTTCTTCAGTGCCGACACTTCTATTCAATTCTATTATTACCTTCAACTCCCAATCATGCATGGACACAGCGATCTCTATCTGCATTCACGAACTTTCATTTCGAATCCAACCCATATCTCATTAAGAACTTGCGAGGAGAACGAATTGAACACATCTATTTATTATGAAACTAGGACTAGAAGTTTCAAACTGCGAATACAAGAAATAAGAATGAACACGAAAAAGAAAACGAGGTATTCAAAAATAGTGAGTCATTCCTATATTAGAGCCTCCACGCTGAAAGAACTGATGGTTAACTAAATATTAAAAAAATGGTCAATTCCTATCTATGCATGTCAAAGCACTTGCGCACATCATAAAGAATAGCATGCCAAAAATACCTGCTAGGTATATTGCACAAGAACGAACAACCGTATCAAATTCTTCTGTGAAAAGTAATGCAAGAAAAGGCCTAAATTCTTAGTAAGAGGTGAAAACAGGTTTCACCTAGTTTTGACTCGATAAAAAGCGATAAATGAATATTTTCGTTAACCTCATGCTAGAGAAGCTGATACTCTGTCATGATGAATGCGAGAATCACTAATCAGTTGAAAAAATTATTTTAATCGGCAGCAAACATTTGTAAATATACAAAACTGAGCTTAAAATAAATATACCTCGCTCTCCGATCACATACCAAAATACTTAAATCCAGGAAAAATAGGGCATACAACAAAACACGTAACAAAAAAAACGAATACGCCAAATTTCAACTATTCTACCTATGGCGTGAACGCTTAGCTGGCCTAAAAACATTAGGAAATGTTTCTTCCTTTCTCCCCTCTTGCAATTCCTCATGCTGTGGATTTTCAGCTAAGTCCTCGTGCTGTGGATTTTCATCCAAGTCCTCGTGCTGTGGATTTTCAGCCAAGTCCTCGTGCTGTGGATTTTCAGCCAAGTCCTCATGCTGTGGATTTTCAGCCAAGTCCTCATGCTGTGAACTTCGAGCCAATTCCTCCTCGCCTCCCATGAAATTAGATAATCTTATGGCATGAGCAGGTGCTTCTATAGGCGGCGCTATGGCCTCCTCCTGCTGCTCCCTGTACAAGAGGACGTCGTCCAACCTTCTCCGAGGTTTAAGCATCGAAATGTGCAATTTACACTGGTTCGATGGACTGCCATCGGGAAGGTAGCGTCGCTTAAACCACCCAGCCACAATAAACTTGATGCCTTCATTTCGATACGACTGCAAAATGCGGGCCACTGCCTGACGCAAGCGAATGGAGTTGATCTGGCTCAGCTAAAAAAGAAAAAATAAACTTGCGTTAATTTAGGCTACGACATGCATTTCTACGATAAAATCATACATAAGTTTCACTTAATTGAAGATATGCAAGCTAAATACGAAATTTAAGGTTTATGAATAGCGATGGTATACATGCAACGTTATTAAATTAATACCTTGAGAGAATCGGGATGAATGAATAGCTTCGCCAGGTTCTCACTAGTGTAAGAGATGAGCTTCTGTCCCGAATTCGCTGCTTCGAGTTCTGGAATGCTGACTTTGGCGTGGATACAGGTGCCACAGCTGTGTCCTCCTGCCTGTGCTGGACAGGGATCTTCGGGCATGTGACAGCTGTCACATTGGCGCGATGGACACGAACGGTGTGTAACAAGTTTTTTTAATATAACTGTCTCCACTTCAATGAAGAAGCTTTGTATATGTGATGATTCTTCCAAAGCAGGAACTATATCTTGAATGCGCTGGTATTGTGCTGTCGGCACAATTGGGACCGGTTTGGTGGAACACTCGATGACCCTTATGCCATGGATTTCATCACCCAGTGAAGGCTCGTAGAAGCAAACGTACGACCCAATGTAAGTGTCGTGCAGTGACCAGAGAGCGGCGTTAGTGTGAGCTGGTTTACGGCAGATTAAGTAAAATAGTTCGCCACTTACGAGCTCCCTGCAAGAAACATTGCAGTCATTAAACACCTTGAATGAAAGTTACGAGATAGAAGCAACTAATTCATTTTCTACAATTTCCAAATATCAGACGTCGAAAATGGATTATAATTTCAGTGCAGAAATCAAATGAAATGCCAAGAAATGTACAGAAATAAAAATCACGACAATTACCGAAAAAGTAACAGACGATCGTATAACGGAATGACGTAACTGCCTTTCGTCACCAATTTGCGCGCCGATTCTTTAGGTCGTTTAATCGACAAAAGTTGTGCAAATGTGATGACATTGTCATCTTCGTCGCCTAGTTGGTCTAACTTTTTGTAGCAAACTTCATCGCTCTTAACGTACGCGATTGCTTCGGCGTACAATTTTTGGTTCAGCAAATCCTGTACGTAAGACGGCATCTGCAAGACACATGCGAAGAGTTAAGTAAATGGGATGCAAGATTTGAATTTACATAAAGGCACACGCTTTCAATGATAAAGTAGAAGTATGATCACCTTGATACCGAAATTAACTTCTCGCAAGACTCCACTAAATTTTGATTGCAATGCTATTCATTAACAACTCCTATTATTTTGAATAATGGTAACTAGAGCAAGACACTAACCGTTAGTCAGGTCAGCTAGGCTAGAGTTAAATCTTTTGTTCGCAAGAGGGGTTCATCAAAAGTCAATCCTAATACTTCAGATATTAATACCTTTCTAAAGGTTTTTTCAAATTCAAAAGACAGAATACTATTGGAGAAGTCTAACTTTAATAGACGTTCAAGATGGATATTTTGGGTCGTTCTTCGGAAAGTGCCGTTAGAAACCAGTTTCAGAACTATAACTTTAATTCATAATATGGTCAAGAAATTGTACGCGCAGGATCACGAAAGGAACGAATAGATCCAAACTCCAATTGTCCTATTGATGCGTTACTAATAACCTGGCACTGTACAGTTTCTGGGCTTTCCGCTAAACTTTATATAATGCGTATTATTAATAATACTACAGATCCATAGCAGAACTGAGTTTCATTCTGAACTTAAAATGACGTATGAAGTGTGGTATTAAAGTATTAAAATACTGTCTACAATTTATTTTTCCAATCGTATCGAAAGAAGCTCAGCAAGGCAATTTACAGAATACTCCTATTGTCAAATTCGGTACTGTGGGAGAATTAAATTTCCCAAACTAAGGAGCTGAAAAGCTCGCAAAGTCCCGTGCAGTATGTCTCTAGATTTCCGGAACTTGGGAAATAAAATACAAGTTGACACAGAAATTTTATTACTTGATTTACAAATACCATTTAACAAAGAACAAGTACAAGGTCTAAATTCGTACTAACGCTACAGGTACAATAATTGAAAAATTAGCTCGTAAACAAATCTTGAAGAAATTTATTTACATACGAAGTACATCAAGATGATAATTGAAACTAAAAACTCTATAAAAAAAATAAAAAAAGAAGCGTTTCTTCAACATCGAACGAAATCAAAAAGTCATCTATACAACTTATCTTAGAATCTATTCTATTTTACAAAAAGCAAATGGTCAGAAATCAATAATAAATGTAAGAAATTTAATTTTAATTCACTACTGGAAAACTCGCAGGATATTCTTATAAATTAGTCTTATATTCTAGGAAATAGACAACACAGAATGGCGCCGGACATGTGAAAATTCTATTTACTTTTTTTAATTTACTTGGAATTCAAACAAAACGCCATGAAGGAAGGCTTCATAAGCATCAAATGAAAAAACCAAATGCAAGTGAACATTTTTACATTAGAAGTAAAAATCGACAAATGACAGAAAAATTAAACCCTATTTGCTGGTCGCAAAACGCAGCACTGCTTAAATACTAAATTGACTCCGTTTGCAGCGCGAAATAGTGAAAAAGCACGCTTTCCACACGATAGTGCTGCTTCACTATCGTCAGAGTCACAGTTAGAAAGGAAAATAGTTTCGATCCAGCATGCCAAAAAATCTTGCCGCATGTCGTAGTTTTCGATATGACTGCCGTCATTCGGAAATCCACAAACAAAAGCGGCAAGCGCCCACGGCTTCAAATGGCGGATGCTTGGAGAAAGAGAGGAATTGCTTATGCGTAACATGTTCTCTAATGACCGTCCCTCGGACAGTTGATACTTCTCCGGGAATTTCAGGCTGACGAGCATGAAAACGAAACCGCAGTCACGAGAAGGTACGCATGTAGCAATAGAAGGCAGAGAAATGAGAGGAGGAAGAATGCCGCCACCATCTTTTAGAACATTGCAAGAGGTGATAACTTTATCAATGTGCTGATCATAAACCTGCGTTTGCGCTAAAAGTTCTTTGATGGCCAACAAAGTATCTTGCTGGGATCCTACAAATAGAATATCGTCCAGACTAGATACTCTGCTGATGATGACAAGCAGCTGGTCTCTGTCCCAGAGTGAAAACTTTTTTCTGCCGCTGGATATTTGGGTAGCAAGCTTAGGGCAGGTCTCGCCAATAATGCGATGAACTGTACTACAGACATAGTAGGCGAGACTAAACTGCAGTCTGCGAGCTTTGGTGCCATGACCCCCAACGAATGTTGGTATCGTGTGGCGGCGGAACAGTTTAAACTGCGGACATTGAGCGGCAATTTCCTCAGTAGCAAAATTTCGACAACCAGGAGGCAACAACTTGACTTGAACAAACTGCTCTGTTGTTTCAAGCTGCAAATTGGGTAATTCCGTCACAATAACGAGTTGTCCTTGGGAAAATCTAGGAAGATTCCGTGTGGGACGAGTGTTGTTAAAAGTCAGCCGTAAAACTTGACCCACGTACAACAAGAGCTCATAAGGTTCCTTCACAGAACGCGAAAGACGATTCGAAATGAACGCATTTGCAGGCTGGAAGAGACCACTCATGTAGTCAATCTCGTCAACAGCGACAACGGTACAATGCATCAAACCGAACGTCTTTCTTTTCTGATCAACGAACACTCGCTCGGCGTGTTCAACGGCTGAATTTTTACCAACAACTCTGTGATAAGAATCTGGCACCTTCTCCCAGGACTCAACGCAATTGCGAGGAAAGCAGCGTTGGGAAATTTTAGAAACAACCGAGGCAATTTCGTCCTCAACAAGCACTGGTTGCCTCATTCGTCTGATAATTTCTTGTAAATCAAAATCGGTTCGCGAACGAACAAAATAATCAAGACGCATCACAGAAAACAACGTGTACATGTTCGGACTCAAGAAAATTGATCTTCCCTCGATAGGCTTTAGCTGTTTAGCATCCCCTGACGCGATAAGAAGACACCCACCGAACGGATAATTGCAGTTTTTGATGCGACGTAAAACAACGTCAATAACATTGAAGAGGTAGCCCGGAATGAGCCCTATCTCTTCAAAAATAAAAACATCAATACGTTTTAGGCGAGCCAATTTTACTGGACTCCTCAACAGGTTTCCAAGACAATTTTCAGCAATGATACCTACGCTTTGCAGCTTGCTCTTAGAGACAGGCAAACAGAACATCATGTGGAGATGTTCACCGCCAAGAAGCTGAGAACGCTCAGCTGTCACTGCAGTCGTGACTGTTTGCAATCCCTTAGACAAAGCATACATAGTGGCCAGCATCAGCAAATAGGTCTTACCGGCTCCTGGAGGTCCAAGTAAAAGAGGGAACTTGACAAAAGACGCTTCCACTCGGGAATAAGAATTGATAGCAGTAATAATTTTGAGCAATGCACTTTTTTGCTCGTCTATCGAGTTTCGGGATTGGCCGACTAGAGTATCCGCGATCTCGGGAACAAAATCGAAGGGTTTTCCGCTGTTCAAGATCGCGAGTGAAGGAGAATTACGGAAATTGTACGAAAGCAAGACCTCTGATAATCTGTTGAGAGTGTCGCTTTCGAGTTTTTCCACCTTCTTCTCGGCCTGAATTTTGATGGATCTGAGACTGGCCAACGGTACTTCAGCGTAGTCGATGCAGCGATTTCTGAAGTAAAAATGCAAACCGTCCATGGCCAGTCTCAGACACCTACTGAAAGCTTGCGCGCTCAAAGGCATTACCCTCAAGTCCTCCATTACGTATCTCTTCAAAATTGCGTTGGCCTCATCTTCTGATGGAGCATCAGCATCGCGAATGAGACCCGCCATTTGAAACGAATGGAGGAGTGAGGGCAAGCCAAAAAGATCAATTTCAGTTTCAAACTGACCTTGGGTAAAGAGCAAATGCACAAGAAATTTATTGAAACATTTCGGCTCGATAGGTGTCGGGACTACAACAACTTCCTGTAAGCAGGAGGAATCAACGAAGTTATTGAAAAACGCACTCTTAACGGGATTTTGACGACGGTACTCAGCCGATAAGGTCTGAAAAAGATCAGACATTTCTAAAACGCCTGGTTTGTGACTAGTGACAGCAAGCTCCTGCAAATAAGCATCAACTGCACACAAATAACGCAGGCGAACACGAATCTTACGGCAAGTACCATCAATCAAAGATCCGCTAAGTAAATCGTCAGATGCCTCGTACTTCCTCACAGCTTTTCCTGAGAACCACTGCAAATATTTTGCGGCAGAGCTTATGCAGAGTAGCTCTGGTGGTCTCAGAGAAAACGAAGTTGTCGAATCAACCGAAAAACGTGAATGAGAATATTCTTGAAGCAGAGTTAATTGCGACTTCGTGAATTTCCTCCATTCAGGAAAATCTTGCCGCAATGTCACTGGCAAGAATGATGCATCGGCGTCATAAAATTTCTTATCGCTTCCAACACCCGATTTAACGACAGCACACCTGTGTTCTTGTGCATGTGTCGAAAAATTCTGAAACTTGACATTGGTGCAAACATACGGCAGATCGAGTAAAAACCAAATCATCTCGGTCAAGGAAATCTCTCGAGCAAGCGCTTCACCAGTTTCGTTTCGCCGATCTTGCTCTTCTTTAGCATATCTAGCACCCGAGATTTTAGCATGATACAAATCCTGCAAGTATACCTCGATGTCATTAGCATTTTCAGAACGAGATTTTATGAACGCAAGACGTTTTTCATCGGCCCCGGCAGCGTATTTGGCAAGATAAGAAGTTTGGAATCGCCTATCGCACAGTTGCACGTTGACCATGCTTTTGAATGCGGCAAACAGTCGACCGTTACTCGGTACACGTATGTACTCGGGATCGGTTGAATAAATGTAACGGCCACCTCGCAACTCGTCAACCAACGTGATCTCTTCTCTATCCCCAGACTCGAAAGGGCTTGGGTGTTTATCGCCGAGTCCTAATTTAAAGAGTCGCTCTTTCGTTTCGTCGTCGAAAATGAATTCAGATTCTTTGAAATAACCCGGGTTATGGGCTTCGTGCCGTGGTACACGACAAGCAAAAGTTCCGTCTGCTTTCATTTTCTGACAACGCGAAGCAGCATTTTGACAATTATGACGCGTTATAGCATTGCCTAATTCGAAAAGGGCTTGATATTCATCAGAGTTATTAATGAACCCTTCTCGCAACAATGTATCGCAATCTGACTTATTACACACACTGAAAAGATCAGATATGCGATTATGAACGCGTTTAATGTCGTCTTCGGGATTCAAATGATCTTTGTCGACAGTCAGGCCAGCATGCACATGCGGTCGATTCCCTAACGCTCCACTCGACTGGAATTCAAATCTATACCAGTACGCACGCAACTTGCCGAAGAGATTTTCTGTGCTATTTTCAAGGTACTTGAAGAAATATCGCACAGATCTCTCCCAGCATTTACATAGAATCGTAGCATAGTTTTGCAATGCTCTATCAAGAGATTCTTTGTCGTTGCAATGCTTCAATTCAAGCGCGCGTCGTATGGGACCAACACCGAATGTCCAGGAGTCGTTACACGTTAAGGTTACAAAGTAAGTCCACGGCATGTCACGCATCATCGAAGATAAATTCCTAACTTGTGTGCGAGAGTCGATTTCGTCAAACCTAAAATTAATCTCTCCATCGGATTGCAAAAAAGCCTTGTTTATGTGCTCTAAGCCTTTGTTCAAGGCGAGCAGAACGGAGCTGTGTTGCAGAAGTGCATTCAAATAAACATCAAAAATAAAACCTATGTAAGTAGGGTCATGCGACGTCAAAGATTGATGATCTGAAATACGAACTCTCACGTGGTCAAGAAGCGTGGCGAAACCGCCAAAAACGGAACGCTTCCCATACGGGGTGAACATTACTGAAGGCAATGCTCCAACAACAGAATTTTCGACTGCCGCATAAAAGATTTGAGGGAACAGTAAAGCTTCGGGATACAGCAATGGCAAACTTTGATCCTTACCTATCGAATGGAGGTGCATGAACATTTGTTGAAAATTAACGGGCGCCTTTCTATTAATATTTGCTCTTCCGCACAATTTTAAATGGCTGTTTAGCAAAAAATGCCCGGAAGACCTACACGAATTATCTATCTCTGTACTTTCGCCTCTAAATGCTGTAAAAGTCGGCAAGTTAGTATCGGACAAGTGAACAAAATTATCGTCAGGGTCATCGAACTCGTAATTTCCTTCCTGATCAATATCGCGATAATCAGGCGGATCCATCAAATTGTCTATTTCACGAGTCACTGCATTTTCATCGTCACCACCTATGATGGGATCAACCGGCAATGAGTGGACAAGATTTTGAGGATGCTGCACCAGTCCTGATTCCGATTCGCTTGTAAAAATAACTTTTGCATGCTGTGCGCAAACGCCAGTTTGACAACGGTCATAGATCTGGCTTCCAAAAGCGTCGGAACATCTCCATACTATTGTTGAAGAGCAATTTGCATAGCAGCAAGTCAAGTTAGAAGCTACTCCATTGACTGGTATTTTTACACGCTCCCTCATCATGTACTTGGAGGGATGGCGAGAACATTTTAATTTAGTTTGTCCTCCAGCCCAGTTAATGAACTGTTCTTTCGTCATTAAACTTGCTGAAGGCTGTTCAATGTAGATTAGAACATTCCAGTTCAAATTCCTCAGGACACTACTACTATCGGAATCAGGACCCGAACAGTGGTGCCACTCTAAATCTGGAGTCCACCGGAAATCCACATCAAAAAGGTAACGATTGTTGTGATCGTAACGATGCCTACTGGCATAAGCTAGAAACCACTTACCATTGCAGAGGGTAAGAGGAACTACTTGGTTGTTACAACGAACATTACAACAATTGACGATTAATGCTTTAGAACTCGCTTCCGCCTGCCTTTCCAACCTACCGAAATTTCTGCGCAAGTCAAAGCTTTGGACTTGGCACAAGTCCTGCAGAATAGAGGTGGCTCTATGCGTTAGATCGGCATTGCGCGGTATAAGACCCGAAGCTGAAAGCGAATCTATCAATAAAGTTTCACATTCGAGAGGATTACTAGGCTTTTTGTGCTGGCCGATTTGTTCGATCAATAATTGTAAGGTTTCGTGCAATATTCTATCTGGTACAGTGTGCATGCGCTCAAGAAATAAATTATGTAGATAACGAGAATGCAATAGGGAGTGTAACACGGAATGAACGACAATTCCCGAGCTTTGATTCAGACCCGTGCGACCTAAAAACGGTACATCGTAAGGTCGATGTAGGTCAAGTGGGTCAAGTGGGCCAAAATGGGTCAAGTGGGTCAAGTGGGTCAAGTGGGTCAAGTGGGTCAAAATGGGTCAAGTGGGTCAAAGTGGGTCAAGTGGGTCAAGTAGGTCAAGTGGGCCAAAGTAGGTCAAGTGGGTCAAGAGGGTCAAAATGGGTCAAGTGGGTCAAAATGGGTCAAAGTGGGTCAAGTGGGTTAAAGTGGGTCAAGGGGGTCAAGTGGTCAAAGTGGGTCAAGTGTGTACAAGTCTGTCAAGTTTGTCTAGTATTTTACTCTAAGCTCGGAAAAACGTATGTTTCAAATTGTCGAAATAAAAATTTTCCAAATAGCTACGCACTTTTTTCACGTAGCCTTGTACGCCAATTTACCGGGTCAAACTGGGTCCGGAAGACCCACGCAATAGCAAAAAGTGCATCAATAGTTAGACAAAGCCTCGCTCATTTCCCTCAGTGATATATATATATATATATCCCTAACAAAATTTAGAGTCGCCCCAGCTTCTGGTAACCCAAATATATCAGAAGCTGGGGCGACCCTAAACAAGAAGCTGGGGCGACCCTAAATTTTGTTAGGGTAGCGTGTCCCCCGGGGGCCGGACTCAATGACCCCGCAATTGCCGCGACTAACGCAATCCCCGCCTCGCTTATTATCCGTCACTGTCGTATCATGGATACGAGGCTACGAGCTCGTATCATGGATACGCATTCACGATCGAGCTCGTTGCCTGGATACACGGCCACGAGCTCGTAGCCTGGATACGCAGCCACGAACTCGTATCATGGATACGCAGCCACGAGCTCGTAGCCCGGATACGCAGCCACGAGCTCGTAGCCTGGATACGCAGCCACGAGCTCGTATCCTGGATACGCAGTCATGAGCTCGTAGCCTGGATACGCAGCCACGAGCTCGTAGCCTGGATACGAAGCCACGAGCTCGTAGCCTGGATACGAGGCCACGAGCTCGTAGCCTGGATACGCAACCACGAACTCGTAGCCACTGGATACGCAGCCACGAGCTCGTAGCCTGGATACGCAGCCACGAGCTCGTAGCCTGGATACGAGGCCACGAGCCAGAGGTTGCCATGGCAACGTCCCCTCACCAGGGGCGACCAATGAGACTCCTAATCAGGCTCTGATTAGGCGCCAGCTTTACGCCCCTAATCAGACTCTTGATTACGCATCTTTAGACTTCATATTTTTTATTAATTCCTTACGTGGGCTCCTGATTAATTGGGGTTTTAATTAAGTCAATGACAGTGCTCCTCAATAAGCTCTTAAGTAGACTCATGATCAAGCAAATGATCAGCTTCCCAATTAACCTCCTCATTAATACTAATACTTACAATTAAAATTAATACTAACCATATTCTCTAAAACATTAATACAATGCATTAATCCTAATTAAGCTCCTCATTAACCTCCTCATTAATACTGATACTTACAATTAATAGTAATACCAACCATATTCATTAATACATTAAAACTAATACATTAACTTCCTAATTAACCTCCTCATTAGTCTAATACCTGAATAGGCTTTTAATTAAGTCAATGAAAGTGTTCATTAATAAGCTTTTAATTAGACTCATAATAAAGTCAATGATCAGTTTCGTAATTAACCTCCTCATTAATACTTATACTTACAATAAATAGTAATACTTACCTTATTCATTAATACATTAATACCAATGCATTAACATCCTAATTAACCTCCTCATTAGTCCCACACCCGAATTGGATTCTAATTAAGTTGAATATAGTGCTCCTCGATAAGCTCTTAATTAGACCAGCCAATGATTAACCTCCTAACTAACCTCCTAATTAACTTCCTAATTAACTTCCAAATTAACCTCCTCATTAACGCTAATACTTACAATCAATAGTAATACCAACCATATTCATTAACACATTAATACTAATGCATTAACCTCCTAATTAACCTCCTCATTAATACTAATACTTAAAATTAAAATTAATACTAACCATATTCACTAATATACTATTAATAATACATTAACCTCCTAATTCACCTCCTCATTAGTCTAATAAGTCTAACAAGTCCCCACGTGTCCCCAGAGACGCCCTGGTCACGTCCCTCATTAACTGCTGCACCTCCTTCGTCTCCGGCTTCGTCATCTTCTCCGTGCTGGGCTACATGGCCCATATAACGGGCCAACCCATAGACAAGGTGGGTCCAAGGTGGGCCCAAGGTGGGCCCATAAAACGGGCCAACCAATAGACAAGGTGGGCCCATAAAACGGGCCAACCAATGGACAAGGTGGGCCCATATAACGGGCCAACCCATAGACAAGGTGGGCCCACATAACGGGCCAACCTATAGACAATATGGGCCCATATTTCGGGCCCATGCCACGGGCCTTCTCATAGACATGGCGGCAGAGGGTGAGTGTGCCCAATAGAGAGTGAGGCCAATAGAGAGTGTCAATAGAAAGTGGGCCCAAAAGAGAGTATCGTGGCCTGGGACTGCTACGACCAGCGTGGCCTGGGGCTGCTCAGCGTGGCCTGGGACTGCTACGTCCAGCGTGGCCTGGGACTGCTACGTCCAGCGTGGCCTGGGACTGCTACGTCCAGCGTGACCTGGGACTGCTGCTCCCGAAACACCCCCTAAGAATACTAAGTTAGACCTTTGAGGATAAGAATTTTGATGCATAGACCACCGGTTATTAACTATAATCATCGGTTGATTATAGTTATTAACCGGTGTAGTATCCGGTCTATTAATGCGACTCTAAATTTTGTAAGGGTAAGGATACTAAATTAGACCTCTCAAGATAAGACCTTTGATGCATAGACCACCTGTTAAGAACTGTAATCAGTCCCCCCTCCCCACCACCAGGTGGTTGACGAAGGCCCCGGTCTGGTCTTCGTGGTCTACCCCTCGGCCATCGCCACGATGCCTGGGTCTTCTTTCTGGTCCCTCATGTTCTTCCTCATGCTGCTCACCCTGGGGCTCGACTCCTCGGTGGGTGGGGTTATGGAGTCAAAGGTGGGGTTATGGGGTTCTCGGTGGGGTTAGGATCTGCGTTGCTTGGGGTTTTAAGTCACAAAGTCACAGGTGGGTGGCGCTATGGAGTCCTCGGCGGGAGGGGTTATGGGGTTCTCGGTGGGTTGGGTTATGGGGTCCTTGGTGGGGTTATGGGGTCTGTGGTTCATGGGGTTGATGGTGGGGTCTGTGGTGGGTGGGGTTATGGGGTCCTTCAGGTTGGGGTCCTCGGTGGGTGGTGTTATGGGGCCCTTCAGGTTGGGGTCCTCGGTGGGTGGGGTTATGGTACCTCCCCACCATGATGGTCCCCACCTCCTCCCCAGTTCGCGGGGTCGGAGGCCGTCATCACGGCGCTCAGTGACGAGGTTCCCGCCATCGCCCGCCACCGCAAGGCCTTCGTCGCCGCCCTCTTCGGCGTCGACTTCCTCGTGGGACTCTTCTGCTGCACGCAGGTACGTGCTGCACGCAGGTACGTGCTGCACGCAGGTACGTGCTGCATGCAGGTACGTGCTGCACGCAGGTACGTGAAGCATGCAGGTACGTGCTGCACGCAGGTACGTGATGCATGAAGGTACGTGCAGCACGCAGGCACGTGCAGCACGTAGGCACGTGCAGCACGCAGGTACGTGCTGAACGCAGGTACGTGCTGAACGCAGGTACGTGCTGCACGCAGGCACGTGCAGCACGCAGGTACGTGCTGCACGCAGGGACGTGCTGAATGTATTACCACCCCGTATACTGTATCGTAATGTATAACCACCCCGTATACTGTATCGTAATGTATAACCACCCCGTATACTGTATCGTAATGTATAACCACCCCGTATTCTGTATCATAATGTATAACCACCCCGTATACCAGATACGTTATCTGGACTTATGTGTCTTACTTATCCCTCACTACCTTAGTCGAAGAACCAGACCCTCAAGTAGTGCTTAATTTGAAGAGCTCAATATCATAGTTTGTAGTAAATACACAACCTGTGACACATGTACGGGCGGCAGGAGTTTTCGTTCTAATCTGCCACTCGCCCATCCGTCCCATTCTGCTGCTGCTGCCTAAACATATTCTATTACCTATACATAATATGTCAATAATGTATACATAAGATTTGAATATTTTATAATCTATATCAATAAATAATGTATAATCTTTATCCCGTGAGATGTAATTATGGTATGATTTACATCAACAAACATCGTCATCAACATCAAATAATGTATAATGTTCATCCTCCCTCTTCTCCCCCCAGGGGGGGTACTACGTGTTCCAAGTACTCGAGGTGTACGCCGCTGGCTTCTCCATCCTCTTCGCCGTATTTTGGGAGGCCATAGCTGTGTCCTGGATATACGGTGAGCACTTGTGCTGGATATACGGTGAAGGGTCACGGCAATATATCACTCAATCCACTGCCGTATTAACGCACTCTCGTACACCATAAACGTATCTTCACCTTGATATATATTGAGTTTTCTTGGTGCATATTTTGCTTCCACATTTATGGCCAACTTGCGATTGGTGCATTACTCGCCCTACCCAAACAAAATTTGTGTGCCGCCCCGGCTTCTGCCCAAGAGTCGCTACACTCGGCTTGGTTATTCTGGGTCTGCTCGGCCACCCGATCACCTTCTGGTCAGAGTCTACTTCCCGACCTGAGAGTATGACAAGCTGCCCAGAAGCTGCACTTCAAGCCCGGCCGAAGCGAAAATTAACGGCTGATATCCATAATCCCCGAGTCCTGTGATACTCCTAGTATTTTATAGTCGGACCCGAATCTAAATTTTGTGAGGGATTGAATAAAAAGCTGATTCCGGTGGCCAAGAACACCTAGAATAATTCCAAACCAAGTGTAGCGACCCCTACGCAGAAGCCTGAGTGTTATGAAATTTTTGTTAATTAAGGTAGTGACCCCCTTGCCCCTACCCCCCACCCCCAGGCCTGGACAGGCTCTGCTCTGACGTCCGTCAGATGATCGGCTTCGCCCCGGGCCTCTACTGGCGCCTCTGCCTCAAGTTCTTTGCCCCACTCATGATTGGGGTGAGTCCCCCCTCCCGCCCTCATGATTGGGGTGAGTGTAACCCCAATGGTTGGGGGTGAGTCCTCCCTTGATTGGGGTGAATGCCCCCTTCTATGAAACGCTCAGTGTGGCGTGTACGTTCACTTGTACGTGCATTAATTCTGCCCTTAATGTCATTGCTGTACAGGACTTAGCCTATTGTCGATCTTATTCATTTCCTTGAATAATTTATTATTTTATTAAATTTATATATATCATCCTATTTCTATTTCTACGAAATTTACTGTGCCGTAGCTAATCCCTTCCCCCTCAGTCCACCATAATACCTCCTCACCTACAGTCCCCATAATACCCCCTTTCCCCACATCCCCTCCCCCACAGCCCCCCATAAAACCCTCCTCCCTTACAGCCCCCATAATCCCCCCCTTCCCCTCCCCCACAGCCTCCATAATACCCCCTCTTCTACCTCCACCATAAAACCCTCCCCCCCCCCCAGGGCGTGATCGTCAACGGGCTGATCTCGTACGAGCCGCTGTCCGTCAGGGAGGCCGCCGTGTTCCCGTGGCAGGCGGACACCATCGGATGGGTTATGGCCGCCGCCTCGATGGCCTTCATCCCCGGTGTGGCCGTGTACGGCATCTGCACCACCAAGGGAACCTTCATGCAGGTTACTAACTACTAAGTAATGAAGCGCAGGTTACCAACTACCAATTACTGGAACGCGAGTTACCAACTACTAATTGCTGGAACACAGGTTACCCACTACCAATTACTGAAAAGCAGGTTACCAACTACCAATTACTGGAACTACTAATTAATGAAACGCAGGCTACCAACTACCAATTACTGAAAAGCAGCAACTACAAATTAATGAAATGCAGGTTACCAAATACCAATTACCGGAACGCAGGTTACCAACTACCAATTAATGAAACGCAGGTTACCAACTACTAATTAATGAAACGCAGGTTACCCACTACCAATTGCTGAAACGCATGTTACCAACTACCAATTACCGGAACGTAGTTAACCAACTACCAATTAATGAAACGTAGGTTACCAACTACCAATCACAGGAGCGCAGGTTACCAACTACCAATTAATGAAACGCAGGTTACTAACTACCAATTACCGGAACGCAGGTTACCAACTACCAATTAATTAAACGCAGGTTACCAATTATTAATTAATGAAACGCAGGTTACCAACTACCAATTACTGAAACGCAGGTTACCATCTACTAATTAATGAAACGCAGGTTACCAACTACCAATCACTGTAACGCAGGTTTGCCAACTACCAACTACTGGAAAGCAGGTTACCAACTAACAATTACTGAAACGCAGGTTGCCAACTACCCATTACTGAAACGCAGGTTACGCACTACCAATTACTGAAATGCAAGTTAACAACTACGAATTAATGAAAAGCCGGTTACCAACTACTAATTAACGAAACGCAGGTTACCGTTGACTATTACAGAAACGCAGGTTACCAACTACCAATTACTGACAAGCAGGTTACCAACTACCAATTACTGAAATATGCGACCCACCTAAAATATATACGACATCAGGCCGTTGTACTATTTATTCTTCACTGATCGGTCTGAAAGACATACCTGAACATACCTGAATCAATATCCATTTTGTAGATATTTATTGTCAAAATGTAAGTTTTGCCTACAGACAGGGTGGCCCAGTGGTTATAGTTCAGAGTACCAAGATTGGCGCAGAGAGGCGCGGGTTCGAACCCAGCTCTGCGCGCCAGTTTCTGGTCAGAATCGGCGAGGAGGCCGGGCGGTTAAGCACAGCAGAATTGTAGCAGTGAGTTGCGAGATCGAGACCGCAACAAGCTGTGAATGTTCTGCGATGTTATGAATCGGCGACAGTCCTACGGCCTACTAAACGCTGGAACCGCTAGTTCACATTTTCTTTGGAAGCTGCAGTTTTGATGAAGGAGTTGGGGAAAGAATGAGGGGAAGCAGCGTCGTAAATTACTACCCTGTCACTCATGTGGTGGAGGGGAGCACAATAAGGGGCGAGTAATAATAGATGGTCAGTGGTCGGCCGAGGCCAATTAGTTCTAGCCGACCGCTAGTCGTTCCTCGGCCACCTGGCTACCAGCCATGAGCCTGAGAACATTCATTTTTTAATTAGTTAATCGACAAATAACGTCGTCGTTTCCTATGACTCACAGAAAACATTTGATAGACAAACTGACATAAAAACTTACTTTCTTGCTTTTTTTCCATCTATAATTCACGCCATTTCGTAATACTTGCAATGCCGCAAGCGATGTCAATATTTTATAATATATAATAATATTTTATGATATAAAATAATAATTTATAATATATATTAAAAATAACAATATTTTCTTCTTGCAGCGCATGTGCACGCTGTGCACCCCCAGCAATGGGGGAGAGGGGAGACGACAACGTGGGGGTGAGGGTGGGGGTGAGCAGGTGGCTGCCAGCACCGTCGTTCTGTCAGCGAGCAACGGGGTGAAGACGGAGGCCCTCCCCCCGGGGATGGGGGAGAGAGGAGGGGCTGGGGAGGCTGTGTGAAGTGGGCACGAAAGGGAACAGAAGCAAACTAACGACAAACATGCAACAAACATACAAAAGTTAGCGTCAAACATGCCATAAACATGCAACAAACACGCTACAAAAACGTTATCAGTAACCAACCACTAGGTCACTAGCGTTAAGGTGCTTTTACACTGGGCTATTAGTTGCGTCTACTACAGTTTTGCAGGGTGAGAACCTATATACGAGTATGGTGTTTTCGGTACACTGCGCCGGCGTCAGTGCGACGTTGAGAGTTGTCGAGTAAGGGCGTGCACGGTGGAGTCATGCGAGAGCACGATAGCAGTGCGCGCTACAGTGGGCGAGAGAGAGAGAGCGACGCACGCAGCTGTGCTCGGTATGACAGCCGGGCGGCTACTGAGCGCAATGCGCCTAGTAGACGCAACTAATAGCCTCGTGTATAAGCCACTTTTTAAAGCTGGTGCTGAACAAACGCACAAAATTTGGAGGAAAACACGACTTGCAACAAACACATGGCAAGTAAGCGACTAATTAAAGGAAAGAGAATTATAAATGCGAGAAAATAATATATAATATAATAATAATTGATACCACACGGTAGACATAAAAAAAAGGAAGACAAGGGAGGGGGGACGGAGTGCTCCGGAGAGGGGGGACGGACAGCCCCGGGGAGGGGGATGGACTGCCCCGGGAGGGGGACGGACTGCCCCGGGGAGGGGGGACGGACTGCCCCGGGAGGGGGCAGTCCGGGCAGTCCGTCAATTATATATTATGCCCGGGCAATTATATATTATGGTTTGTCGTAAAATCTGTTAAATTAATCAATGTCGTAAAGATGGTCATGTTAATCAGTGTCGTAAAATGGTTAAACCAAATCGATGTCATAAGATGTAACTCTGATTATTCGATGTCGTGACGTAAAAACGTCAAGTTAACTGGTATGAAATTTAACATTAATGGGAAATGTAATAATTATTTATTTATATAACATTAATTAATAAATGTAACATTATTATTACGTTTGATTTCGATCAAAGCTCTTTAATCGAAATTAGAGGCCAAATTTTTATTTAATTTATTATATTAATTTAAATTAAGTTACAGACCATATTAATATAATTTTATTATTTTAATATAGTTAAACCTAGTGTAGTTTAGGTTAAGAACTAAGAACCTGTAAGAACCAATGTGTCTGAGACTCCGCCTTGTAATGAGAACCATGCGTTGTGGTTCTTAGTATGTAATTTAATGGTAGTTAAGTAGATGATGTAGTTAAGTAGATAATTGTTGTTAAGTAGGGCCGTTAAGCTAAACAACCAGCAGGCTCAAAGATTTTGTGAAGACCACGTTATATATATGCTGATTTTGTTATATGTTTTAAATGATTTTGAACGTTTTTTATATATTATGTTATGATTTTTTACATATGTTTTATATGATTTTAAATGTTTTTATATATTATGTTATGATGTTTTTCTTATATGTTTTTATATGATTTCGAATGTTTTTATATATTGTGTTATGATATTTTTGTTATATGTTTTATAGTATTTAAGCAATTTTTTATATATTATGTTATGCTGTTTTTGTTATATGTTTTATATTATTTAAATAATTTTTTATATATTGTGTTATGAATTTTTGTTATATGTTTTACATGATTTTAAATGCTTTTTTATATATTGTGTTATAATATTTTGTTAAATGTTTTATATCAATTTAAATATTTTTATATATTGTTCTATGATATCTTTGTTTATTGTTTCATATTATTTAAATACTTTTTATATATTGCGTTATGTTTATCTTATGTTTTATATGATTTCGAATGTTTTTATATATTGTGTTATGATATTTTTGCTATATGTTTTACATGATTTTAAATGCTTTTTTATATATTATGTTATAATATTTTGTTAAATGTTTTATATCATTTAAATACTTTTTTATTTATTGTGTTATGTTTTTTATACAAAGTCTGGTTTGGTTGATTGTAGACACTAAATTTTAATCTTGTCTAACTCAATTTAATCAATTTAAACTCAAATTTTAAACTTGTGTTGAAGTTTTGGTTGATCATTTCAGCGACATTTTGGTTTTAAATTTTAGGTTTAAAATTGAACTTCAAAATATTTTGGAATTTTTATGAATTTAATTTAAATTTATCGTTAACAGTTTTCTTATACACTGCGCCGTTGACGTTTTGAGATTTCATATAAAATTATTGTTTCATTGACATCTTGAATTTGAATTTTTTATTTTAAATTTCACGGCAAATTATTTTTAATTTTATGTGAATTTCATATAAATTAATAATTAGCAGTTTCTTAACACTGCGCCGTTGACATTTTGAGATTTCATTTATAAATTTATTGTTAGGATTTTTTTTATTTTGTTAACATTTTGAGTTGAATTTTGTGTTGAAATTGGGTTGGAGATAAGTCACTTCCCACGCCTTGTGAAGGAAACACATTTACAATGCTATTCTTAGCTATGAATATTTACAATGTTATTCCTACGGATGTTGTATTATCAATGTTATTCGTACGTACGTGTGTAACACATGTCGAAACACATTTGCGGTGCTATTCTTACCGATGAATATTTACAATGCTATTCTTACCGATGTAGTATTATCAATGTTATTCGTACGTGTAGAGCATTTTTCATTATATTTTACCTGCTTAAAATTAAAAGAAGAGGTCACACTACGAAAGATGTACGGGTGATATTGTCCAAAATAATGACTTCACGTAGCACTGATACGCTCATATTTGCCAGGCTATAAACTGAGTCACAATGACCCACTCCGGGGCAACATACTGAAAGCAGGTTACCAACTACCAATTACTGAAACGCAGGTTACCAACTACCAATTACTGAAACGCAGGTTACCAACTACCAATTACTGAAACGCAGGTTACCAACTACCAATTACTGAAACGCCGGTTACCAACTACCAATTATTGAAACGCGGGTTACCAACTACCAATTACTGCGTTTGAATTGAGGTGTTTATGGAGTATTTAAAAGTAATGGTACATCTTTTATGTATGATCGAGCTAATGGTTAATGGTATGTAATTAATGTAATGGTCTTGGTTGTAGCAAAACAAATAAATGGTTAATAAATAAATAAATGGTTTGTAGTCTGTCTATGTAGAATTAGGTATATGACACTCATGAAAACAAATGGCGCACATTGTCTAAATGACACTTGCGGCACTTGGCGCTGATACTGCCTGCAGCTGCCGGGCCAAAATGGGTCAAATTGACCCACATAATAAAAAATGTCTATCCTGAGAGGCGTGTCTGTTCCACGGCCGTTAGAAAATGTGTCACATTTTGGACAATATAACCCATTTGTGTTCTGAGTATATAGTTGCTATATAATTATGATTATAATTTATAATTATTATTATATGAATAATTTTAATTATATGTATAATTATAAACGGGATCGTTAAAAGACTCTAATGATCGTTATATGGTGATTATCGTTAGTCATTGATCGTTAGTCATTGATCGTTAGTCGTTGGTCGTTAGTCGTTGATCGTTAGTCATTGATCGTTAGTCATTGATCGTTAGTCATTGATCGTTAGTCGTTGGTCGTTAGTCGTTGATCGTTAGTCATTGATCGTTAGTCATTGATCGTTAGTCATTGATCGTTAGTCGTTGACCGTTAGTCATTGATCGTTAGTCGTTGGTCGTTAGTCATTGATCGTTAGTCATTGATCGTTAGTCATTGAAGTGGCAGCAATGGTGACAGCCATCACCATTACTGACGCTTCACTACTACCATTAAGTGATGATGGTTAACAATACATTTCATTATCGTGGTAGAATTATCTATATATCATTATTATAGTAATAATTTATTAGACAATATATATTTATTATTCCATTATAAAAGGAATAAATGTTAAACAGTCCCAGTTAACCGGAGTAATTAAACGAAATTCACACTTCGATTGACTTTCTAAATTTATATGAATATATCTTTGGTAAAAGGAACATTGATTTAAAGAAAAAATAAGTAGTGAACCGCGGTTCAGCCATCGCGGTTCATTGCTTTTTATATGTTATTTTTTCGTTAATTTCGAAGTCTAAAATTGTTGTATTAGATTAAACCACGCGTGTAAGGACGTCGGTGTTAATACACGGGAGATATAAAAGGCTTTTATTGAGTGATGGTGGTGGTGGTGCTGGTTGGTGACTTGCGTGGTGCCGTGGTGATGATGCTGGTTAGTGATGTGGTGAATAACTTTATTAAAATTAGGAAGTAATTCCCATTATCTTGTTCATTTGGAATCGTGATTTCTGGAGCAATCATCTCTACTCGAAAAAAAGATTAAGTTATCCATGTTAAATTTTCTATGATAGAACTCAGAAAGAAAATAATTCTAGGGCAAACTAAATTGTTGAGTGCCTAACCCATAGGCTAGTAAGGCTACCACAGCCCCTGGTCTCACTGACAATCTCAGATAATTCAGATTTTGCGGCTCTGTTATGCAGATTCAAGACGTTTAGTGGCGAAATTCAAGACTACATTTAACGTAAATATTACATATTTAGTCCAAGTCCATCCCGCGCCTCTATCAAACTTTTGATACTCAACAGCATATATGTATTAAATTTAAATCTTAACTTTAAATCACAATTTAGCTCACAAGAAGTTTTGAAATACCATAGCAAATATATGAATATAAAAGTTGAATTCACAAATGTTGGTTCCAAAACAGTGCAGAATCCAGCACAATTAAAATTTGTTTTTTATTATCAAACTCCGGAAATACATAAATATAATACAAAATACATGGCAAAAAAATCGTGGCATCTTCGCTCTGCCGGCGCCCCCGACATCAATTGTCTGAATTCCTTCGTTTCGTCTCATCAGGCGTCGTTAAAAGTAAGGCATGAAATCTTGATCAACATTTTAAATTGACATTTTTCTTTGACGTATTCTAGTGACGCGTGCTTTATTCGTGATTTACTTGGCAAAAAAATTTCTGACTTGGCCCAGTGGTTACAGTTCAGGGCCTATACTTTCAAAAAAAAAAAATATAAGAGACCGTAAGTTCATCAGCCAATCATTGACGGCCTTTCAAGCAAAATCCACCAATCATAGACAAGAAAATAGAGCGGAAGTACTTTATACGTTCACTTAGCGAGTTTTGAAAGTATGGCCCCAGAGTAGCAAGATTGGCGCAGTGAGTTGCGGGTTCGATCCCAGCTCTGTGCGCCAGTTTCTGGTCAGAATCGGCAAGGAGCCCGGGCGGTTAAGCACAGTAGAATTGTCGCAATGAGTTGCGAGTCCGAGATCACAAAATACTGTGAATGTTCTGCGATGTTAAGAATCAGCGATAGGCCTACGGCCTAATAAACGCTGAAACCGCTATTATTATTATATTATTATTATTATTACCGTTTGGTTACTCTGACTAGTCAAGGATGTGAATTTTTGTAAAATTGATACCGCATTCCTGCTTACCGCGAGCCGAAACATCCTATAATATTTTATAATATAATATAATATTCTTCTCGTATAATATTTGTGAATAATTCCACCATTTGCTTGCTGGCTTCGCAGCACATCAGACAGATAGCCGCATGTATAGAATAGAATAGAAGTGTCGGCACTGAAGAAATAGGCCCATGGCAAATGCAGTCGTGTACCAAATTAAAGAAAATAAGTGTTCCACGCTAGGCATATTATAGAGGTAATGGTCGATGCAGGAGTAATAAACAATGTAGAAGCTATGATTAATACTAAAAGAAGAAACTGAAGAATATAGGAACTGAAGGAGTCAAGGAACTGAAGGATACAATTGAAATGACTTCAATTGTATCCTTCAGTTCCTTGGCTCCTTCAGTTCCTATATTCTTCAGTGCGATGGTTCTTATACTCGACTTATATATACTCGATGCTTGTATTCGTTGTGATAATGGTTAATAAATTTGCGCCCTGTCGATGATGGCGTGATGAAGATTGCCAGTAAAAGATAATAGTTGAGTCAGCGCTCGAGATATGCACATGCTCAGTCTTGGTTATCTTACATCCATTCCGTCACTACCCTTCACACAGATAAAGCAATCTTAATCTTTTTACTTTTTGAAGCTTCTACCTAGCATCTCGAGGATGATTAGGTGCGAAGCTAATTACCTGTAATATGTTAAACTCTTTCGCTGTGCATTTTTCTTCCAATCTATACGGGCGATTAAGCACAGCAGAATTGTAGCAGTGAGTTGCAAGTTCAAGACCGCAGCAAGCTGTGAATATTCTGCGATGTTATGAATGGGCGACAGGCCTACGGCTTAAACGCTGAAACAGCTATATTATATTATTATACTTCAGATATTCGTATGAACTTGATGCCATTAGAGTTAAGTATTATTAGTGAACTTATACAGAGAGATGGCATAATAAACGCTGAAACCGCTAATATTGTTAATTTTATTATTATTATTATTATTTGTACAAATTTTTTTATTATCTATGAATTTGTTTAGATTTTTTGTAACATGTATGCATGATTTGGTATTTTTCTCCACTTCTGAGCTGCAAAATAGATGAAGAATGGAAATTTTAAAATAATTGATCATTTTTTATCTTTTTTCCTTAGATGAAATTGCATGTAACGATACAAATTTCTGTACACACCTAAAACCTTCATACCTTAAACTGTACTGCAAAAAACTCATTAAATGACTTATGCGCCTTATATGATTATAAAAATTATTTACGACATGGCTGCGTGACAGCATGACGTGTCACGCTCCGGTATTGAAACGCTTTAAAATAATATTAATAATAATAATAATAATAATAATAATAATAATAATAATAATAGCGGTTTCAGCGTTTATTAGGCCGTAGGCCTGTCGCCGATTCTTAACATCGCAGAACATTCACAGTATTTTGCGGTCTCGAACTCGCAACTCACTGCTCCAATTCTGCTGTGCTTTAACCGCCAGGCCTCCTTGCCGATTCTGACCAGAAACTGGCGCACAGAGCTGGGATCGAACCCGCAACTCACTGCTCCAATCTTGGTACTCTGAACTGACTGTAACCACTGGGCCACCCTGCCCAGTCTGGGCCACCCTGCCCAGTGACTGGGCCTTTGCTCACCTTAGCGTATGTATCCTTCAGGAAATATTCGTATACCAATGAGAAGT
Source organism: Hyalella azteca (assembly GCF_000764305.2). NCBI lineage: Eukaryota > Metazoa > Arthropoda > Malacostraca > Amphipoda > Hyalellidae > Hyalella > Hyalella azteca. The sequence goes on along the minus strand of NW_025936244.1, from coordinate 9,419 downwards.
AAGAAAATTACCCGCCATCGTTCACCTAATAAGAATAGCGGTTTTTTCTATTTATTAAGCTGTAGGCCTGACGTCGATTCCTAGCATCGCAGAACATTCAGAACTTGGTGCAAAGTCGAACACTCAACTCAATGCTCCAGTTTTAGCACTTTTTCTCATTGATGAAAAAAATGCACTATTGTGCTCGCCATGTCCGTCTGTCTGTCCGTCCGTCCGTGACTTCATGTTTTTTCGTCAACGAGAAAATGCGCTCTTTGTCACTCACTGCTGTGAGTACTGAGTTATATTTGATTTGTTCACACGGTTGAATGTGAACCTGCACTTCAATACTCAAGATATCGAAGAAATTCATGAATGAGACTGTCATAAATCCAAATTGTCTAGAAAAACAAAAACGCGAAGATATGTGAATGTCTTATCAAATCATCTTCTATCTGCTAAACAGTTCAATTGACAACGAACTTGCCGTGCTAACCAACAGCATCCACCCACATTCAGGCACCGCCAGCCGCAATTGGCAGACCTGCACCCAGTAAACGATATTTGAACATGACAAATATAATATGGACTTATATACCATTATTTAATATGCTATTCACAACCTATTCCACTATTCAATTTCTTTATTACGATTCAAAACAATCCTTCGGCATACTTTGAGAAGCGTATAAGAGAATACATGAAGAATTCAAACAAATGCGTTTTACTGATTACTAACGGTACGTTTGGGAAGATCAGTTGTATGAGTTTTCTGAACTAACCGCATTCGAGGTTGCAATGACTTTTTCTGCCCTAAAACGATCACAGTCAAGACGTCAGTTGTCTTCCATAATATATATATTTTATCATCATATTATTGATGCCTTGATATGAAATTATTGCTTTTTCTCTGTTGTTTAGTTTTCGAATAAGGAAATTTGAACTCGTTACTTCAAATCTGGAGTGCGCAGTGGCGTGCCACAAGGAAGCGTCCTGGGGCCTATTTTGTTCGTTGCTTTTATAAATGATCTGCCAGAAGTAGTATCCAGCGTGTGCTCCATGTATGCCGATGACACAAAAGTTTATAATACAGTGAAGAATGCGTCAAATAAAGCGCAATTGCAAGATGATCTTGACAGCTTAGTTAACTGGGCTGATACGTGGCAGCTGCGGTTTAATGCTGACAAGTGTAAAGTACTTCACCTCGGGAAGAACAATGAACAGCAAGATTACAGTATGAGAAGACATGGTTGCAACGAGAGAGTAATGATTGAAAAGTCTAGTGTGGAAAAATATCTCGGAGTTTATGTCGACAAGGAGCTGAAATTTTCTAAGCATGTTGAAACGCAAGCTAACACATCCAACAAACTTCTTGGACTAATCAGACGCTCATACGAGTTCCTAGATGCAGAAACGATGAAGCAGTTGTTTGTTGCCGTCGTACGCCCGAGTCTAGAGTTTGGAAACGTTGTGTGGTCACCGAGATTCGAAAAGGACAGAAATTTAATAGAGAATGTTCAAAGACGTGCAACAAGGATAATTCCAGGCTTGAAGGGCAAGTCCTATGAAGAAAGATTGAAGATTATGAAGCTTCCAAGCCTCAGTTATCGACGTCTGCGTGGGGACCTCATTGAAGTATACAAGTATACTCATGGTCTATACAAGGTCCCTGAAGGGTTACTAGAATTTGAAACAAGAACCAACACCAGGGGCCACGGCTATAAGCTAAAAAAATTGCGCTGCAACTTCTCCACGCGACAAAATTTCTTCTCGCTTCGAATCACCGACATGTGGAACAGCCTTCCCGATGACATCGTTGGCGCTCCAAGTATGAACGCGTTCAAGAACAGACTAGATAAAGCTATGGAAAAATATATGTTCAGATTTGAAATGCCTAGCTCCTTATCGAACCCGGTGGAAGTCTAGTAGCTTCTTCAAACTATCGCCAGTCATGAAAAGATCCGGTCAAATGACACGAGTTTAGATTCTATAAACAAGGCACGAAATGGAAAAGAATCGGCGACAGGCCACATCAGGCCTACACTTCAGAGCCGACATCACTATGTTATGTTATGTTATGTTATGTTATGTTATGGACACCGCTACCGAGATCCGAGAATGTACAGAATGAAGTGACCTCGCGTATGCGTGTCACACTTGCGGACTATCAACAAAATCGAACGTAAATCACTATAGTAAATTAGTTTCATATAATGAACGCGCAATAGAACTTACTATCTCTTTTAATGACTTCAACTTCTAACAATTGCATTTCTCGTAATAGATAGTGGAACCGAACGTGATGGGTCTAGTCTAGCCTAGCCTCTCCTATACCGGAAACTACACGAGTCCTGTCACGCGACGGTAGCACAACATTCGTTTTCACTCATTAGGTGATGAAAAAATATTTAAGAACCTAGCTTGGGCGAAAAGAAAATCCTCAAAATGGAAGGAGATCTCAGTGCAGGAGGTATGGCTTGTGGCATTATGAATGAATATACATTGTTTAATCTTATTTTATTATTGATGGCTTCATTCAGTTCATTGGCTTGTGCTTGTGGAAAATTATGAATGAATTCTACACATTGTTTAATTTTTTTTATTAATGTTCCATTGCCCATGGCTGCCGCCTCTGCGCAGGATTGGAAAATTCCTAATTACAAGCTAGATTGGAATTGATGTGCTTCTGAATAAAATTGCATGGCTCAAAATGCAAATGACTAATTTTTAATAGGTAGTACATTTTAATTTTGCAGCGTGATCTGCTTCTGGCAGTTCTGCTCAATCTGCTGATCATGTAGTTTTATTAACAATTAGAAAAGACTCAAAAGAGCTAATTTATCTAGTAGAAATTTTGTAGGGTTCATGACTTGTATCTCCATTCTCCAAACTAATTTGTAAAATTGATCCAAATGTTGCTGAAATTGCAGGTTAAAAGAGGTAATTTGTTATTTTTCACTGCATAAATTTGGAAAAGACCATGTGAACACTGAACAGCAGAACAGGTTAAATTGGCCACATTCATGACATGCCTTAGTGCCTAGATGAGAAATTGTGCAGAAGCCACCCGTAAATAGGTCTACCTAGGACAAAAACACTTGTAAATTTGGGAAATTTCTCATGTTCCTTTCCTGGCTTTAAAGTTAGGCCTTTTAGTTTGAGATATTTGCATCTTTTCAAGCTCTCCATCAGCCATCTTGATTCTTGAATCAGTATCCATGATTGATCACAAACTGTGAAGTGTGAATAAGGCAATCAGGAATACCTCTATTGCAAATGTTTTGATTGCTCTTGCTTTGATGTTTGATTGCCTGCATGTCACTTGCTGTTATTATAATGCGCATTTCTCCGTGCCAATCATCCGTTTTGGCTGTGACAAGTGTAATGCCCATACAGCTGTGCCAAACATTGGTCATTCATCTGTTTGACCATAACAATCATAAATCACAATAGCATAATTGAAGCATAATTGGCAACTGCCATCTGCCTCAATACAAGCATGGAAAATATCTACCTTTAGGGCCCCGACTATAGGTTTCCCGCCATTTCCAGAACTGTGAGATTTCTGCCAGATGACTTAACTCCTATCCAATTGTCCAATTGTTAACAAAAGTGCACGATTGGGCCGCAAGATTCCAAATGTAATGAAAATTTGTCATGTTGGAGCTGCAAGATTTCAGAAACAAGCAGGAAAATTCCAATCCTCCCTCAATATTGCCTCGGCATCTTTGGGGTAATGAAGATGGCGTCTTAGACCTATATTGTGCCATACTTTACACTCTGGGTTCCCATGGACTTTTTTCCAATTTCTTGATTTATTATGTGAAAAGTAAGAAAATGGCCTATTTTCACCTACAATTTTATTAAAATTGCCCATGAAATGATCATTTTTACCTGCAATTGTAGGAAAATTCTGCCCGGTATTGCAAATAGGTATTGAAGGGCATTTTTGTGTAATTCATGGGTGGCTTCTGTGCTATTTTTCTGCTTTGGGCTCAAACAATGGCGTGAAATTCTATTCTCAGTTCCAAAGGTAGATTCATCAAGCAAGAATCTTGCAGCTCATCAAAATGGTTGAAAAGCTCTAGACTAGTTACAGCTCAATCAGGATTGAAAAAATCCTACTTTTTTTCTGAAATATTGATTCTAATATCACAATTTCTAATATCACAATATTTTGATTGTATGAAAATTTTCTTTTCTAAAATGATCTATTTTAATATTTTCTAGCTGCAATTCTCTAATATAAATTTTTATATATAGACCTATTGAAATTTTGTGGCTTTCAAGTGACAACATTTTTTTATACATTTGGGATTTTTAGCCTGATTGAGCACTTTTCTTAACAATTAGATGAGAGGTAATTCATTTAGCGGGAATTTTGTGGTTACAAAAATAGCAGAAAAGCCCTAGTCACGGCTCTAAAGGAAGGTTTATTCCTTGCCAGTTCTCCATTAAGCAGGGGTTGTTGCTTGTATATCTCTTCTTTGTTATCCAATTCCAATACTAAATTTTGTCTAATTCTTCACTGATTACTATTTAAACCAAACATTCTGTCGTACAACTAAGAATATATCTACACTTCTCAAGCTGCAATCACAGCTTCTCCGCAATTTTTGTAGCTACAAGGTTCCCGCTAGATCAATTCCATCCTATCTAATTGTTTACAAAAGTGCATAGTACTCAATTTGCACAATTCCAAATCTATCAAAAATTTGTCACATTGCAGTTAATAAATTTGATTCATAAGATTAAAAATGGTAATCCATCCTCAATGAATAACTTTGTTGTCTTATTCTCTATCTATCATTCACTTATTTAAATCTATCCCCATTTTTATTACTAATCATAATAAGCTGTATAATATTATTATATTATTATATAGGTACCTATTATATGTTTATTATATTATATATCATTATTGGCAGTATAATATTATTGTATTATTATATTGACAGTATAATATTATTGTATTATTATATTGGCAGTTTAATATTATTGTGTTATTATATTGGCAGTATAATATTATTGTGTTATTATATTGGCAGTATAATATTATTGTGTTATTATATTGGCAGTATAATATTATTGTGTTATTATATTGACAGTATAATATTATTGTATTATTATATTGGCAGTTTAATATTATTGTTATATTGGCAGTATAATATTATTGTGTTATTATATTGGCAGTATAATATTATTGTGTTATTATATTGGCAGTATAATATTATTGTGTTATTATACCAGCTCTAGCTCCCATATTTTGGTGTATGGAGGCTATAAATACAATGGAGATAATAATTTAAACTTAGTCAAATCTAGCACTAGGGTCAACTTTACACTTAGTAAACATGTGACAAATGACAATTTATTGTAAGCCTGGTTTTGAATGAGGAGTGATTGTAATAAATTTATGATTATAGTTCCTTAATAAAGTAATATTTTAGAGAATAAACTTGTTTTAATGACTCTTAAGACTAATCAATGTCATGAAGAGATAATCAATGCTAGTACCCCACACACCATGTCTTGGCTATTTTATAAATACATCTGTACATTTGTAATTTTTATAGTATTCTATAATCATATACTTGCTTTTTGTACTATCTTAAAATATATATTCATTGCATATTGTTTCTATGTGTGATCTGTATGCATGTATGATGCTGGGACCAATTTATTGGCTGTTATTGGTGGGTTTAGCTCGACAAGGCATCAGTGATTGGCTAACGCAAGTACAAACTCTTGACTATTTTTACAACACTTCTCTTTACTTCACTTATTGTCTTTTTTTTTTGTTTATCTGCTACAAATATTATAATCATCAATATTTAATACACTTCTACCTGTCAAATTGATCTGAAATATTGCACACTTGCGTAAAGTTGGAGACAATGCATGAATCAATTGACAGAATAAATACCTAATTACAAAATTTTAATTTTTTTTTCATATTAAAAAATGTAAAAATTAATTTCTCAATATTTGAAAATAAAAATAGAAATTCGTTGTAGATGTGTAAAATCAGAGACACTGGCCTCTTTAGGAGTGTTGTCTTTAAAAAGTAATTTTAAATGCATATTATTGATATTATGGGCCCTAGTATATTTCTTTACTAATGTTTCATTAAAATACGTACACGAGTTGTGTACAAGACTGTACCTTTATATACATGTTCTTGTATTATTATTGAGATTTGTAGGCTCAGATCTTTTAATTATGAAATTAATTAAATAATATTAATTAATTAATATTAATTAATTAATTAATATTAATCAATATTATTTAATTAGGTAATTTTATTTATTAATAAACAAAAATTAAATCATTAATTAATTAATTTAAGAATTAATTTTTATGCATTATTTGCAGAGGTGAACGGATCGTCCATGACCTACAACCCCTCGGCTCCCTCCGCTCTAGGGTTCGGTGAGTGATGTGCAATACTAGATATCACCTACTTTCTCTAGGGCATATATTTTTTCCTGAGCACCTATTTTCTCTAGGGCATATATTTTTTCCTGAGTACCTATTTTCTCTAGGGCATATTTCCTGAGTACCTATTTTCTCTAGGGCATATTTTTTTTCCTGAGCACCTATTTTCTCTAGGGCATATATTTTTTCCTGAGTACCTATTTTCTCTAGGGCATATTTTTTTTCCTGAGCACCTATTTTCTCTAGGGCATATATTTTTCCTGAGCACCTATTTTCTCTAGGCATCTACCTATTCTTGCATTGAAATTCCTATATTTTCTCATAGACACTCATATTTTCCTGGGTGACAGTTTAATAATCTTTATCATTTATCATTGAAATGATGTTAGGAAATAAAGATTCTCTTGTAAATATTAATTTATGAATATATTTTTATAGGAAAAGAAGCATCTATATAAATTTTGAGTTATCATTTAAGAAATATGTTAAGAAAATGTAATCCCTATGAAATATCAATGAAATGAAAAATGGTAAATGGAATGCATTCAATTAATAAGATAATGAGGATTTTACAATTAATTTTAATTAATAATCTAAATGATAATAAATATAAATAATAATGATGAATTTAATTATGACAGGTAGTCGCAGCGGCCCCGACATGTCGCCCCCCGTCCCCCACACTCGCCCCGACTCCCTGCCCCACTACAACCCCGCCCACTACACCGGTATTTGTATATTGTTATATGCTGTATGTTGTTATTATATGTTGTATGTTATTGTATGTTGTGTGCTGTATGTTGTTATATGTTGTATGTTATTGTATGTTGTGTGCTGTATGTTGTTATATGTTGTATGTTATTGTATGTTGTGTGCTGTATGTTGTTATATGTTGTATGTTATTGTATGTTGTGTGCTGTATGTTGTTATATGTTGTATGTTATTGTATGTTGTGTGCTGTATGTTGTTATATGTTGTATGTTATTGTATGTTGTGTGCTGTATGTTGTTATATGTTGTATGTTATTGTATGTTGTGTGCTGTATGTTGTTATATGTTGTATGTTATTGTATGTTGTGTGCTGTATGTTGTTATATGTTGTATGTTATTGTATGTTGTGTGCTGTATGTTGTTATATGTTGTATGTTATTGTATGTTGTGTGCTGTATGTTGTTATATGTTGTATGTTATTGTATGTTGTGTGCTGTATGTTGTTATATGTTGTATGTTATTGTATGTTGTGTGCTGTATGTTGTTATATGTTGTATGTTATTGTATGTTGTGTGCTGTATGTTGTTATATGTTGTATGTTATTGTATGTTGTGTGCTNCTTATATACCTCATGGCCTCAGTGCTGCAGGTGGCCTATATACCGGTATATTATAATATAATGCTATATATAATATATAGGTAAGTACTTATATGCCTCATGGCCTCAGTGCTGCAGGTGGTTCAGTAGTGCAGTCCATATTATTTTATAATATAAGATATACCTATTGTATATAATATGAAATATTTTATTATAAATAATATATATAATGCATATATATATATATATATATCGTGTCCGGTTCTTAAGTACAAACTAGTTACAGAGTTAATTACCAGACTTGACTTTGTCCGGTTTTCTAACCTCTGTCCGGTAATTGTTCCTAATTCTTATATATATATATATATATTTATATGTTTATGATATATTATTAACATGTGATTTATATAAATATATTCTATACATGATTATAAATTAGTGTTATTTTATTGATCTTTTCATTATATAATTAATATATAATTATATGTTAACTATATATATATATAATTATAAATTAATATATAATAATAATATAATTATATATATAAACAACCCTATGTACAGCAAATTACCCCCCTCCCCCCCTCAGGTGGAGACGAGAACGGGAGCAAGAGACCCTCGCCCCCACTGCCCCTCCAGCGCTNCAGCCGTACGGTGGATGCAGGTGTGGGGGGAGGCAGTAGCAGCCGTACGGTGGATGCAGGTGTGGGGGAAGGCAGTAGCAGCCGTACGGTGGATGCAGGTGTTTGTCCACCACCTGACCATCTCTCGTGTCCACCTCCTGACCATCTCTCATGTCCCTCGTGTTACACCACCTCCTGACCACCTTGCCTGTCCACCACCACCACCTGACCATCTCGTGTCCACCAGAGCTGGAGGCGTCCATCGATGGCCTGCGGGAGGCCCAGCGCAAATACGACCATCTGCTGCGGCTGTCCCGGGCCCTGGCCTCCCACTTCTACCACGTGGTCAGCACCCAGCACCAGCTTGCTGACGCCTTCGCTGACCTCGCCCAGGTGATTATCACCTTCTTGGTGCGTTAATAATCACCCCTCACCTCTAGGGTGATTAATCACCCCGTCCACTAATCTTCTACCACGTCGTCAGCATCCAGCACATCTATTACTTTCCTAGCACGTTAGTAATCACCCCTTATCTTGCCCACTAATCACCCCTCACCCCCCATCAATCACCTCCCCCCACGGGAGTGATTACAAATGATGGGAAGAAGGCTGCACCCTGAGGAAGACTTCCCCCGTAGGGAGGAACTGGGGGAGGTCTGTGGGGAAGGAGGGACAGGGAAGAGAGGTGCTCAGTGGGGGGAGGGTGATCCCCTAATAATCACCTCACTCAGGGCAAGCTGTTCTCAGAAATTTTGGTGTATTTTTGAGAGATTTTCCCAGGATTTTTGGTCTTTTTGAGTGATTTTTTCAAAAAAATTCTACTTTTTGAGTGAGTTTTCCAGGATTTTTTATCTTTTTGAGTGAGTTATCTATAATATTTGTCTCATCAAGCAAGTTTCCCAGGATTATTTTTCTAGTCAAGTGAGTCGCACGTGTTACAGATGAAGGCATTACGTTGAACCTAGGGTAGTTGTTTATTGAGTGTGAAAAGATAAGATCCCAGTCTTATCTGGGACTAATGTATGTAGTAAGTGATGTATGTAGTAAGTGATGTATGTAGTAAGTGATGTA
>NW_025936243.1:0-1411 GCF_000764305.2 Hyalella azteca | reverse complement strand
ATTTCAGATTTGAATAAACAGTTTCAGAAATGATTTGCTGACCTTGATCACAAAGCAAATGAAATCATGCAGGCTCTTTCATAATCCATTTGACTGTGATGCTGAGAATCTTTCAACTCAATTTCAAATGGGAATCATTGATCTCCTGGCAGATGACAAGACTGAAGGGTAAGTATAGAGAAGGAAGTCTGAGTTTTATAAATGCCTGCAGCTACATCAGTTTCCAAATTTTATAAAGCTTGCTTGTAGTTTTGTGTCAATTTTTGTTTCAACATAGAACATACTTGTGTGATAGTGAACAAACCAGCTAAAGTCATGGCCGAAGTCACAGTCACCCGGCCGCCAAAGTCACCCCAGTTGACCAGTTGATGGTACCATATTATTGATGGTATATTACTGTATTATTCATGTGATATTATCGTATCCATGAACATGCCATTGAGCATTTACAACAACCTTGTCCACTGCAAGCTTCATGTCAGCAGCCTTCTAGCATTTTTTCTGTATCTGTAAGCTTACAGGACGGCTTGTAATTTCACACCATTTTAATTGGGTTAAGTGAATTTACTATAAAAAAATCTAACTCAGTACTCACTGCTGTGAGTGACAGAGAGCGCATTTTCTCGTCGATGAAAACTTGAGGTCACGGACGGACAGGCAGACAGACAGACAAACATGGCGATCACAATAGTGCATTTTTTCCATAAATGAGAAAATGAGCTAAAAATATCATGAAAAACATACCTGAAACGGAAAGGAATGTTTTAGTGACAACCATCATATGTTTAGGAGAAATAAATCATAGTTTAGGTCAATTACTTTTCATTCTATGATGCCTGGTGCACAATTCTAAATATGACATTCTATGCACAATTTTGTAATGACCGATGATGCACTAATTTTTCTATAAGTGAACTTTTTTCACTCAGTGAGGTAATGTAATCAATATTCTTTGTTTATTATCAATTTTTTCTTAACTGGAGCCTTTGCTAACTGAGGTTCTACTGTAAATGTGCTTTTGGGGGTGTCCCGAATAGCCCTGGGGGGAAGTCCCAAGTAGCCCCGCCATGCGGAAATGACCGCCATTTTTTGAGAATGAGATAGGCAAAATCTGTCAATTACGTTTTCAAGCCGACACCTGGGTGCAACTTTTATGTAAGTAAAATTTATTAATATGGTGAATATTTTTTTACTACAGACCTTAGCAGAAGTAACCTTTCAAAATATCGTTTTTCACCATTTTTTTGGCCGGTCAATGTTACCCCGTCATGGCTGCCATTAGGTGGTCAATGTTCCCCCATTGGGGGGCGGCGCCCCCCATTTGCAAACTATGACACTTTCCTAAAATTTGTCTTTTGCATATGTAACTAGAAGAGTTCTACTACAATGCATCAAAACCTGGAGTTATTTT
>NW_025936242.1:2218-3009 GCF_000764305.2 Hyalella azteca | reverse complement strand
CCAATACCGTACAGTTTACATACAGAACTAAAGCACTGCGCACCAACTGAATATCAATGATAAACAATACAGTGTAGTCTACACCGAGACCTCACACAGAACTGACACCACACACTGAGTATCAGTGAACTGTATGCAACAATGCAGTGCAGTCTGCACCGAAACCTCACACAGAACTGACAACACACACTGAGTATCTATCAACTTTAAACAACATTGCAGTGTAGTCTACACCGAGACCTCACACAGAACTGCATGAGTCTACACCACACATCGAGACATCACACACTGAGCATCTGTGAACTGTAAACAATGCAGTGTAGTCTACACCGAGACCTCACACAGAACTGACACCACACGTACATTGACTATCAGTGAACTGCATGCAACAATGACATATGTAGTCTACACCGACACCTCACCCAAAACCAAGGTACCACGCACCTACTGAGCATCAGTGAACTTTATGAAAGCAAATGCTTCTCATATAGCGAGCATGCATATAATCACTGTTAGAAAAATGACCGTTAACGGTATTATACCGGCGTTTCAGTGGCCGGTCGGCACGTGAAAAGAAACACCGTTTCACCGTTTTTATTCCAATTTAACACCAGAAATCCCTAAAACATCTGATAAAAACGGCGAAACAGTTTATTTTCACGGGGCGACCGGCCACTAGGGTGCCGGTGGGACCGTTTTTTCACCGTTTTTTCTAACAGAGCAGCTCGTGAATTAAGCATGGGAATGTTTTGCACGCATCAGCAATCTTCGCTTTTGAAGGCCAAGCCGAT
>NW_025936242.1:0-1784 GCF_000764305.2 Hyalella azteca | reverse complement strand
CTGTATCATTGAAAACATGCATTTCATCTAATTGATCAAGTTAATAATTATTCAATTGAATTACCTACCTAAACATTTTTTTCATGTTGGGACTAAAATTAGCAAAGGAATAAATATTTTTTGAAATATTTTATCCCTTATTGAAATAATAAAAAAAATAAAATAAAAATAAAACAATAAAAAATTAGGAATAAGCAAAGTCCTACATTACAGAATAATTATGAACAAGTATTGATTATCATGAATGATCAAAGATATTGTATTTTACTCCAACAATTGTTAATATTTAAATATATTAAATATTTCTGTTGAATGTCTATGAGCATCTTAACTGTTTGAAAATATATATTTTTAGGGGGTACCGTTATTAGTTATATGATTATTGATTGATTATATGTTAATTAGATACCTATATGATTATTGATTTATTATACGCTAATTAACTATTGATGATATGATTATTGAATAATTATATCTTAATTAATTACCTGTTAATTATATGATTATTGATTAAATATTTATTATTTAATTAAATATATATCATGTAACTATTTCCTCTGTCTCTTATACACATCTAGATGTGTATAAGAGACAGAAATTGTAGAGTAACTTGAAGGAAAAGTTTGCGGTCGCTCGGCAAGAAGATTCGTAAGGTGCGCACCACCACGCACGACGTAACTAATGGGAGAACTAAGGGCACGGCAGGCGGCACTTCAATACGCGCGTGTCCGCACCATTATCACCATAGATAATGGCATCCGTGAGAAAGCGGATTTCTTATTTACATACGCATGATTAGGTAAGGAATAATGAAGGCAAAGTAGGCCATAGAATATAACGGCATGGTGAGCATTACTCAAAACAAGAAACTGAACATGCAAAGAATCTAACAATATATTATATATTATAACGATAACAATCGCAACTGATGAAATATTTTTGTCTATTTATTGTGAATAATTCAGTCTAAATACAAAATCGTTTCAGTACTTTTTAAGAAACAACATAAAATTTAGTAGGTATTTTATGTAAGGACAGCAACAGCTTATCGAATAGTAAAGGTTCTCGAGTAAATGTTTTTTAAGTAAAATTTTGAAAATAAGGTCGCCTAAATAGGGATGGTTGCCACCATAGTTGGCTAGAATAGCGCACAGAGTCTCAATCGTAGGAGGTCATACATATACATATAAAAACTATACAGAATACATATAAAAAACATATAGATAGAATACACCTAGATACACATATACATAGAATACATATAAAAAGAATACATATAAAAAACTGCCTCTACAAGACATCACAGTACTCAGGATATGCAAGGTGCAAGTCTACACTTACAGAAATGAGAGGGCTTTTCCCTAAATAACAATAAACTTTTTCTCCGCTTGTGTGGGTTATCATGGCACAGTTAAACCTGAAAAAATTACGCCACGTCCGCACACTGTTCCTGTTGTGTGCAAGATGTACGTGTCATGATTGAAACATTATACCCTAAAAAAAATTTAGAGTCGCCCCAGCTTCTGGTATGATCCAAATCAGAAGCTGCCGCGACTGTAAATTTTCACTGGGTATAGAACCTATTGATTTTTGAAGAAACCTATTATTAGAAGAAACCTATTATTATTATTATTGATTATTGAAGAAACCTATTGATTTTTTCTTAGTATAGGATACTGCTACTAAAGCCACTCACCTTCCTCTTCTGAAGCCTGCGCCTGGCCAGCACGCCCCTGGCGTGAGCCTGAAGGCGCGTGATGGTGCCCGCCAGCACCGCGTCGCGC
>NW_025936241.1:117272-139406 GCF_000764305.2 Hyalella azteca | reverse complement strand
GTCGCAGGGTTGGGGGGGCTGTTGGGGCCGCTTAAAATTCATCGAAACGTCGCCGCGTCGGCAAATTCAGCGCGGGCTTAACGAGCCGCGGCTCACATCTGGGGTTCATAGGCACCCCCTCTCCTTCATTCACCCGAACCCATTCCCCCCCCTCCCCCGGGGCTCATGTCCTCCCCTCACCTGAGCCCCGCGTCCCGCCGCATCTGGGGTTCCTATCCCCTCTGTCCACTCCCGAGTTCCCGGTCAGGGGGGGGGGTAGAGTCCCCTCACTCGTATATTTAATAACACTTTTCACTTTTCACAACCTCTTAGAAATTATTTTAAATGTGTCTATTTCATTGAAATTTTTTATTTGACTCGCTTTTGCCTACATTCCAATGCCGCGTTTGCCAGTCTTAAATACAGTAAATAATTGTCATGTTAAATAATTATTATGCTATTATTATTAATTATGGCCGTATTACCAAAACTCACGGCTAGTTGCAGTCTAAGTACACGTAGCGGCCTAAGAACACGTAGCGACCTAAGTATACGTAGCGGCCTAAGAACACGTTGCGGCCTAAGAACACGTAGCGGCCTAAGTACACGCAGCAGCCTAAGAACACGTAGCGGTCGATTGCACGTCTATGATTGCTTGGTTTAGCTTGGAGAGCCGTCAGTGATTGGCTGATGGAGCTACCAACTCGTAATTAATTAAGATATTAATGCTATTTACTCGTAACTATTTATGATATTAAGTCCACTCTCCAACAAACGCTTCACAGCACCTTAACCCCCTTAGGTATATGTCACTGCTATATTGTATACCTCCCTAGGTACATGTCACTGCTATATTATATACCTCCCTAGGTACATGTCACTGCTATACTCCCTAGGTACATGTCACTGCTATATTATATACCTCCCTAGGTACATGTCACTGCTACATTATATACCTCCCTAGGTACATGTCACTGCTATATATACTATAATGAAAATTGTTATACATACAGTCAAGCGTGAAGTATGTATACTCTAACATATCTCGCCGACAACGTGTGACTAAAGAGCGAGGTTTCCTATACTAAACCACATTAGCAGCAGAGATAAATTCTAAATGTTGACATATCTAACCCATTAGAACAGGAAACAAGTTGTTAGTTGCTAACATATTAGTGCCCATTAGCACCACTTATGCACTAGTTTTTTAATATATATATATAGTCTGACTGTCAGGAATAAGCAATGACGTCATCGGTAAAAACAAACAGCGCCCAAAGAAACTATTATATTTAAATCAACCGGCTATAATTTTCAGTTCTCTAGACCGATTTTATTTACTTAAACTTCTTATACTTTAAATTTTTAGTAATATCTACGTTACCCAATTACGCTTTTTAAATTTAAGTATCCCTCGGGGTGCCCCCTGTGATGCCCCACCAGCGCCCACCCTGTGACGTCACGTCTCCACACGCACACCAATCCCTGCACGCAAAAATTACAAGTTTAAATAAATTTAGTTTTAAAAAAATAATAATACCCAACGTAAGTGAAAATTATAAAATAATTATAAAAATGTAATATCTTTAGGTAAATGGCAGAGACGCCTACTGATTTTAACTAGTGTGCTAATATCTTTAACGAGCGCATGTATGTTGAAGAGAACGATCGTACCAATCGTGAAAAAATTGCGCGGGCAAAAAAGAAATGTTGGATTAGGCCTTTGAAAAAAATATATCGGGTTTTTTAACTGGGTTTTCAGAATATAACGGGTATTCTAACAGGGTTTTCAAAATGTATCGGGTTTCCTAATAGGGTTTTCAAAATGTATCGGGTTTCTTAATAGGGTTTTCAAAATGTATCGGGTTTTCAATCCAGTAGCTGGAGTTCGGACCTGGTTAGTTGATTCAAATAAACGATGACGCAATCGTGACGTAGGAAACGTGTAGAAGACGCTATGGCATTCATTCTGAACGCAATTACGTATTGCTGGATCAATTTATAAAGAAGATTGTTTTAGCTGTCCGGGTAGAGAAATATAGTATTCACGAAATAAATTAAACGCTCATCAAAAATACAACCCTGAGATGGTAGGCTATTGTCCAGCGTGGTTGTCACGATTCACCTCGCAATTTAGGGAAATTAGCGGAAATCAGAAAAAGGGCTGGAAAGTTGGATGGAAAAATAGAAACATATAGCAATAGGTTTTAATGCTTTAAAACGAGAAATGGAAGGATGATTAGGCGTTATAAATCTTGACAAATGGCAGAATTAGTAAGTTTAGTTATTAGTATGTTTAGTAATTAGTAAGTTAAGTAATTAGTAAGTTAAGTAATTAGCAAGTTAAGTAATTTGTAAGTTAAGTAATTAGTAAGTTAGGTAATTAATAAGTTAAGTAATTAGTAAGTTAAGTAATTGGAGAGTTTAGTAATTAGTAAGCTTAGTAATTAGTAAGTTAAGTAATTAGTAAGTTTAGTAATTCGCAAGTTTAGTAATTAGTAAGTTTAGATTTGTATATTTTATTCATATACATTTTTTAATTTAAGCCTTAACCTATATCCAACTTCCACAGGTAGAGAAATAGTTTTGAAAAAGCCAAAAAAAATGAATTGAAATGCAAACGTCAATCATACACACCAAAACATGGAGAAAAAGGGTAAAATAAAATACGTAGATACACGGACGGCGGTGCCGTGAAAATTTGCCGCTTTTTAGATGTTCCGGCAAACTTTAAACAGATGCTCGCTGTAACTCAAATAATAAATTAGTCTATTCATTGATCTATATAATATTGAAGATTTGAAATAGAAAAATAAGCGGACTAATTTTAGTATTGTAACGCCCTTGAATACAAGCTATTCACAACCCTATATAATAAGTGACTTCTAATTAAAGGTCCGCTCTATAGAACCCCTAACTTTAAATGACCACTTTTTCTTTCTAACTTAAACTTTTTAAAAACTTTCTAACTTTAAACTTTTTAACTTTAAATGCCAAATTTTTATTACTAAATGCCAAATCAGAAAAATTGGTTTAATAAAGGTAACCTAGGATCAATGTACAAATNAGATACACGGACGGCGGTGCCGTGAAAATTTGCCGCTTTTTAAATGTTCCGGCAAACTTGAAACAGATGCTCGCTGTAACTCAAATAATAAATTAGTCTATTCATTGATCTATATAATATTGAAGATTTGAAATAGAAAAATAAGCGGACTAATTTTAGTATTGTAACGCCCTTGAATACAAGCTATTCACAACCCTATATAATAAGTGACTTCTAATTAAAGGTCCGCTCTATAGAACCCCTAACTTTAAATGACCACTTTTTCTTTCTAACTTAAACTTTTTAAAAACTTTCTAACTTTAAACTTTTTAACTTTAAATGCCAAATTTTTATTACTAAATGCCAAATCAGAAAAATTGGTTTAATAAAGGTAACCTAGGATCAATGTACAAATAGACGATTATGAATGACGAATTTTTTAAATTTGCTCTGCTAACCGGAGATAGTTATTGCTACAAGACAACATAACTTCTTCTTATTGTTATTGTTACAAGACAACACCACTTCTTATTGTTATTGCTACAAGACAACACCACTTCTTATTGTTATTGCTACAAGACAACACCACTTCTTATTGTTATTCTTACAAGACAACACCACTTCTTATTGTTATTGTTACAAGACAACACCACTTCTCATTGTTATTGTTAAAAGACAACACCACTTCTCATTGTTATTGTTACAAGACAACATCACTTCTTATTGTTATTGTTACAAGACAACACCACTTCTTATTGTTATTGTTACAAGACAACACCACTTCTTATTGTTATTGTTACAAGACAACACCACTTCTTATTGTTATTGTTACAAGACAACACCACTTCTTATTGTTATTGTTACAAGACAACACCACTTCTTATTGTTATTGTTACAAGACAACACCACTTCTTATTGTTATTGTTACAAGACAACACCACTTCTTATTGTTATTGTTACAAGACAACACCACTTCTTATTGTTATTGTTACAAGACAACACCACTTCTTATTGTTATTGTTACAAGACAACACCACTTCTTATTGTTATTGTTACAAGACAACACCACTTCTTATTGTTATTGTTACAAGACAACACCACTTCTTATTGTTATTGTTACAAGACAACACCACTTCTTATTGTTATTGTTACAAGACAACACCACTTCTTATTGTTATTGTTACAAGACAACACCACTTCTTATTGTTATTGTTACAAGACAACACCACTTCTTATTGTTATTGTTACAAGACAACACCACTTCTTATTGTTATTGTTACAAGACAACACCACTTCTTATTGTTATTGTTACAAGACAACACCACTTCTTATTGTTATTGTTACAAGACAACACCACTTCTTATTGTTATTGTTACAAGACAACACCACTTCTTATTGTTATTGTTACAAGACAACACCACTTCTTATTGTTATTGTTACAAGACAACACCACTTCTTATTGTTATTGTTACAAGACAACACCACTTCTTATTGTTATTGTTACAAGACAACACCACTTCTTATTGTTATTGTTACAAGACAACACCACTTCTTATTGTTATTGTTACAAGACAACACCACTTCTTATTGTTATTGTTACAAGACAACACCACTTCTTATTGTTATTGTTACAAGACAACACCACTTCTTATTGTTATTGTTACAAGACAACACCACTTCTTATTGTTATTGTTACAAGACAACACCACTTCTNGATGTGAGGGTTATTGTGGTGATGTGAGGGTTATTGTGGTGATGTGAGGGTTATTGTGGTGATGTAAGGGTTATTGCTGTCTCTTATACACATCTAGATGTGTATAAGAGACAGATTCTACCCTACTTGTTACACGATTAATTCATAGTGATTGCAATATAGTACATGATATTGTCTACATATAAGAAATTTTCAACCAATTCTTATATCACTAGTCTGCTTAAATAGCGAATTCACCTAAAATTTGAAATAAATAGAAAATCAAGTAAATTCATTGCATTTTCATCAAAAAAGTTTCTGACATTTGCATCAGTTCAAATATTAAGAAAACACACGTACAATCAACGTAGAGTAGCCAAATTTAAACGATCAATTTAAAACCTATGTACCCTCAACACGAACTAAGGAATATAAAACCTATCAAAACTATCGATCAACAATTTCAAGTGTATAAAAACTTTTAGCCTAATTGCGATAAGGATTTTGTCTAAAAGTATGTAGCTATTCCAAAATCCAAACAGATGACTTGCCTCGATAGTGCGTACAGATTCTATTCTCTTGAAATTGTTAATCGATCGATTTTTATGTTCTGTCGTCCATCTTTTTTTCCTTTCCTAAATCCTTATCCCTTTCTTCTAATTTAAATTTCCATGCTAATTTTACATGTGTTCTCTAATTTTTGAACTGATAATGGAGCTGATCTTATGAAAGTTTTTACATCACCACAATAACCCTCGCAAAACATCACCGGCAGCGCTACTCTCCAATATGCACAGAAGAATCACAATTATCCGACATTCGCTCCCGCAGGCCGCCTCGTGGCCCGATATTTCTCAGCTGTAATCGCACTGTCGGCGGGCAGCGCGTGGGTCCTGCCGGACGATATCGGGCCCAAGGCCTCATTTGTGGTCCGGGATCTATGATGGGCCAAGAAAACGGGACCACGTAGCCTAGAAGACTGGCAAAAAATAATTTTTGGCTCAACGGGCACCTATCACAGATATTTTTTTGGTCATTTCTGATAAAAAGCCAAACATATCTCATTTTGGTCAGTTTTATGATTTAGGGGTAAATTTTTGCTAATTGATATTGTCGTGACGATATTGTGGTCTACTTTGACTGCGCTTTCGGGTTATGATGATATTGGACCGTTTCTGATATGATGTAATTAGCCAGTATTGGTTATGATGATATTAGCCCGTATTGGTTATGATGACATTGCCCCGTATTGGTTATGATGATACAGGGCCCGCATCGGTTGTGTTGACGTTGGGTTCCGTTTCTATTGCCCTCGTCATACGGCCGGCTTTAGTAGCAATGATTTTGGGACCTGTTCAGACTGTAATATTGACCCGTTTTGGTTTTGGTGAAGTTTAGGTCTGCTTCATTTGTTATGAAATTAGGGCTTTTCATTATCTATATGTTGCTGCCTGAAACAAGATAATAATTTTGGAACATCTTTTCTACTCGTTTATGATGATTTTTATGCATTTTTCATAAATGATCAAATCGAGGCTTTTACTTCGGTTTGTAAAGAAATCTAGCCTATTTCAGTTGTAGGATACCAGGTCTATTTCATGCATGAGAATAGCTGGGCCAATCTGGGCATGGTAAAATCATGTCTCACACGCGAGGGAATATTTCGCTCCGCATGGGCAGCGCTGTGTGTGGTCCGGCGATGTGTATTGCACAACAATTCAGGCGTATTAGTGCAGACTAGCTGCAATATACACTATACACTAGAGACTGACGTGCATAAAATTCTGAGCCATACTTTCAAAACTCGTTAAGTGAACGTAAGTACTTACGCTCTATTTTCTTGTCTATGATTGGTGGATTTTGCTTGAAAGGCCGTCAATGATTGGCTGATGAACTTACGATCTCTTAACTTTTTTTTGAAAGTATAGGCCCTGAATACCACAGCGCGTGGCCTCGTATTGACCCCGAGAGTCGCAGTTGAACGCAGTTTTTGATCTCCCGGTCCATGCGCCACTTGAGTGCAGTTCAGCCGCAATTAACTAAATCCTTGAACGGCGTTCGTCTTTTCTTATGTTTCTTCTGAGAGATTCTTGCTCAGGGAGTGGAGCTGCCACCCTCATACCTCGGCATCCTGACTCGGGACACGCAGAGAAACATGATGGACAAGCATGCATTTCTCAAATATCAGTTTTTCAATATAAGTAAACATGCTCTTGCAAAGTGAGGTACCTTTAATAGACTTCATGTTCAGCATAAAACGTGTGCGGCACACGTCACGACCGTAATTATATTTTTTTCATGTGATTAAAGTGCGCGTATTTGGTTGTAGTTTCTCGACTCTTTGCACTGCAACCAATATGATTATCTCCCGATTAGTTTAGTTGCAATTTTAATTAGCAAGGACACGGTGTCCTGTCATGAACACAATCATATCCTGATTTAATCTTGTATTCATTAGTTGTACTAATCTGGCTGCATTTGAGGCACAAAAAACTCTTATCGATGTCCAAGCATGAAAAAAATTCCCGCCACACAGGAGTGGCGCAGCGCTCGCCGGCAATTAAGGCGGGTGGACTTGTAAGGCTGCGGAGGAGGCAAGAGCAGGTTTGTCTGCTATCAAGAATGCAAGCGGCAATTCACCAAAGACAAAGAAACATTAAACAAATCGGAAAATGAGACCAGTTTATTTCAACCTTTGTTCAACGCGCGTCGATGCATTGTAACAAATCGGAAAATGGGACCAGTTTATTTCAACCTTTGTTCAACGCGCGTCAATTCATTCTACCCGTTCATCGAAGACGCAATTGTTTTCCCAGGAAAATCTTTCGCTTAAATTTTTTGGCAATATCAGATGTGTGTATGCGACTATGAGGTACACATGATACAACCGTGTAAAATTTCGTTTCTGAGTTTTGAGTTTAGCATTCGTCTGGTATTTGATGCCGTAAACACATCAAATCTCAGCAACCCTCCTGCCCTTGGAAAAAATGTTCATCGCAACGGCTCAAGTTTGGCCAAGAGAAGATCGTATATTTTGCGTCCGCGTCGATTTTGTTCGCTGTGTGAAATCCACGTCGCTGATCGATGGCAGGATCGCACCTCAAGGATTCCGAGCGACCGTGCGTCACTCCGTCTAATTTTTAATGCAAAGTCACGAGGCTTTTGCTTGTACTTCTGCGTAGCGCTCACATAGTTCAACGTGTCAAAAGTTCAATTTATGATATCAAGCAATTAAAATTAATGTATCATGTAGTTCAACATTAACTTTCTTGCAGAAAAAACTGAAGCTGTCCGTCTCTCGAAGCGAATTTTTTTCTGTAACTGAAAAAAAGGAAAGTCCGAATATACTTTTGATTACACTAAGCATGAGACAACAAACGCACCGCAACCAAATTAAGGAACACGACCAGCATATGTTAAAATTTTCAAGATTTAGATCCCATGCAATACTCGATAAAAAAAGCAATACAGATGCAGTGAAAGATACTGCGAATTTGCATGGTTACAATCGTCTCACCTGACCGGCCGGCTGCCCTTCTTCCGCTGAAACTATGATGCTTCCGTCGGCCGAGACCGCCAGCGCAGTCACACGCGACTTATGGCCGCTCAAGATTTCATGTCGACGCAAAAAGTGATTATGCGCTTTCTGTGTAAACCTGCCTCCGCTGCCATCTTGATTGTAACTTGGACTCTCTTTACGAAAGCTGTCAATGTTTCCAGTCTGGACATCGTTACCGATTGAGTGCTGGTAGCCTATCACTTCATTGGTACTAGATCTTCGACCACCCCCACCAACAGGCTCTTGGTGTTTCGTCCCACCGGAAAGGTCTTCACTGCCATTAGTTGACTTTTGATGACTCTTATCTTGGACAGGAGGTAGAGATTCCACCGACGAACTGCTACCCACTCCGACGCGAGTGCTGACGCTTCGGGTAGCCTTCGCAATGGCGTCAAAGTTGACAGAGGGCATGGAGCGGTAGAGTTCCTCCAGCTGCCGTACCCCCACCACACCACAACCGCGCTGCTGCGTTCGTCTCTGCAAACCCTGTGCCAAATATTCGCTGTCCAGCGAGTCCTGGACATGTGATAGAGACGAGTCGGTCTTACTGGATTTATCAGATCCCCGGCGTGGTCTTCCTGTGACTTCACGGCTCCTCGCCTCAGTGCGATGCTTCTCGTGAGAGGTCCCACTGAGATTCGACTTCGTACGAAGTGATTCGTTGTGTTTGTTGTTGTTACTGTTGTTGCTTCCGTTATTGTTACTGTTATTGTTACTGTTTTTGCTTCCGTTACTAATACTGTTGTTTATTGAGCTCGACGATCCAGTTGAGCGTGCTGCTGATGCTCCCGTTCTAAGGAGGTCGTGTTGAAGTTCCGTCTCAATCTTCCCCTCAGCAGTTTGTTCCACTCTGCCAACCATCCCCTGGCGGATGCAAACTCCTGCCCCCAAAGGGAAGATGATCTCCCCAGAGGGTAGGAGATGGAGAGCATGACGTACCTCCCCTGAGGGCAACGAGTAGTTTATTTAAAATAGACCTGACTATGAATATATGTATGGTAGAGACTTGTAGACAGTATGCGCAGTTTATGTTCATGTTGACAACTAGAAAATCTAGGACTACCATGGGCAGTCACCTGAGAAGCCTATGGCACCAAGCAGCTCCATCTGCTGCAGCTGCTCGTCGCCTGCTGCGACAGCTGAGTTCTGCGACGGCATTTTTATATTCAAAATTTCTTAATGATTAATATTGATTTTAGTCTGATAAACATTGATGGCAGTGACAAAAAAACAAATTCAGTGAAACACGTGGGCTTTCAATGATCAATAATCGAGCAGGAACTGAGGACCCGTAACTGAACCAAAAAAGAAAGCAGTTATTTTCAAGAATTTCAGCCTATAATTATGAATAATGTTCGACATAAGAACGGCGTACAGATTTTGAGGCCGAAAACAATTACTAGAAATTTTCTCAACGCACAAAAGGCCTTCAGAGCGCCCAGCACTCGCCCTCTCCAGCCTCCAGCTAATATCCACTTAACAAAAAATTTCCCTGCAAATGCTTTGTTTCAGCGTTCCACACAATGGCAGGAATTAATTTGCAATAAAAATTCCTGGAATCTGGAACTCGCAGCACCACAATACCCGTCCATCACTCAACTGCGGGCCGCGGCGTTGCTAGGGACGCTGGACCTGATGTTGCTTAGCAACGCGCGTTGCCATGACAACGAGCTCGCTTTGGTTGCAGGCATAAAATGCAATATCAAATTTTCACGATGTGCAAGAGGATATAAAATGAATTCTTAAATTATGCATTTTAAGAATGCATTCCATATTATGTTTTTAAGCAAAATAAATCAGGCAAGCAATAAATCAGCTATGTTGTTGGATTAATCCTGAAGAGCAGAATAATAGCCATTGTTACTGTTTTCTCGGTCCGCGCTACCACATTGTACAGATTTGTAGTCTGTACTCAATCACTTGAGATTTATAGTAGGATCAACCCTCTATGTATTTAATTTTACAGACTTGAATTTATTTGTGCAAACTTCACATTGAGTGATTTTAATTAATAGCCGGGAAATTTTTTCTATGTTATACTGTGCGTTTTAGTCACAATTCTTTTGTGTGATATGTGTCAGTAATAAGTTTCATCTTTCATGCAGATCACCTACGAAGCTTGCATTGGAGACTTAAACTCAATACACAAATTGTTAATCTTACTAGTTGTTGAATGAAGGCTTAATGCACGGTTATATATAGCCTCCTGTCTGTGTCGAAGCGCTTGGAGTGCGACATAGCTGGGCCTATACTTTCAAAAAAAGTTAAGAGATCGTAAGTTCATCAGCCAATCATTGATGGCCATTCAAGCAAAATCCACAAATCATAGACAAAAAAAAATATAGAGCGTAAGTACTTACGTTCACTTAGCGAGTTTTTGAAAGTATAGGCCCTGGTGTACTAGTGCGGGATAAGTTGAGATCTCGCGTACGCCTAGTTAATGCTGGCGTCGTAACATCTCACCGATGTTGTACGTACTGCCAGAAAAAAATATATATATAACTCAGTACTCGCTGCAGTGAGTGACAGGGAGCACATTTTCTCGTCGACGAAAACGTGAGGTCACGGACGGACGGACGGATGGAAAGGCAGACAGACGGACGGACGGATGGAAAGGCAGACAGACGGACGGACGGATGGAAAGGCAGACAGACGGACGGACGGACATGGCGAGCACAATAGGGCATTTTTTCCATAAATGAGAAAATGCGCTAAGAACATGTTTGCTAATGTCCTCCGTTGCTGAGAGGGCATCATGTGGAGCGTGGATATGGTGGATATATATACGTTATTGAGGGTTATATATCATATATATGAGGGTTATTGTGTATAATACTGTACTCGAGTGTTACTCATGTTGGTGTCATATATGTTGGAGACCTTCATGTCGGCACTCGTCATGTGGGAGGTTGCCATGTTAGCATCTGTCATGTGGGTATCTACCACACACCCAAATACACGTCCTAAATACGCTCCTGGGGCCATACTTTCAAAATTCGCCATGTTAACGTAAGTACTTACGCTCTATTTTCTCGTCTATGATTGGTGGATTTGGCTTGAAAGGCCGTCAATGATTGGCTGATGAACTTACGATCTCTTAACTTTCTTGAAGGTATGGGACCTGATTCCCCCATACACTGAGATGTCAGACAGAGAGACGTGCTTTACTTTAGCTGCTTTACTTTACTTTTAACTAACCCATATATGGGCACTATAGCTTCACCCCTCCCCCCTCCTCCCAGAGATCACAGTGTTAGAATTAACCCATGTATGGGCACTATAGCTTCACCCCTCCCCCCCCCTCCCAGAGATCACAGTGTTAGAATTAACCCATGTATGGGTACTATAACCCCCTCCCCTCCCCCCATGGCAGGTACGGTGGGCATTGTGGCACTCAGTGCGGCGCTGGCCGTTGGTGTGAGAAGTTGTGTGCGTAGCGGAGATTGTGTAAACTTCACTGAGAGGTCTCGTACTTCTTCGGAATTTGCAAAGAATTTTGTTATAGCCAAACGAATCTGAAACTGATTTTTTTTGTCCTAATTAACAGCGCGCATCTGAAGCATGGTGAATAAGATCCACGAAACCCGATCTTGATGCTGAAACTTGAGAAATGTTATTTTAGGAACCAGACTACGAACTGATGAAGAGTTAAACAAGTATTTATTACAGCGTGATGTATGGTGTAAAATAATGTGATGCTTGCTACAATATAGAGCTATGTGTGGTGCAAGATAGTGTGATGTGTGGTGCAGGATAGTGTGATGTGTGGTGCAGGATAGTGTGATGTGTGCTGCAGGATAGTGTGATGTGTGCAACACGGAGTAACGAAGCGTTTATCAATCATTTAGCTCTTTACTTTATAACAAAGCTTGGCAAAATATTTTTTTTTGAGGCTCAAGTATTCAGAAGTTGAATTCTTTGCACTGAGCCCATGCCTACGTCCAGCGCGCCCAGACGCTGACCAACGTGTCACCCGTGGGGTGAGTGACGGACATGTCACCCGTGGGGTGAGTGACGAGCATGTCACCCGTGGGGTGAGTACCAGGAAGCTGCTGACTCATCCCCCACGAGTTAAGACGACGGGTGAATACAAAGCCTGGGCCGCCTCACCCGTAATAATTGGGTGAATGAGCGGCACTCATGTTCACCTTGAGATAAGATGAGTGGGTGTGTGATGGGTGGGGTGATGTGTATGATGAGTGAGGTGACAATATATATAACATTTATAGTGATATTTAAATGTTATATATATTGTTAAAACTACACTTATCAGGACATGACTATTATTTACGCAATATCCATAACAAAATTGTAAAAAAAATGTAAAATGAAGAACTTGACCTGGCTGGACCTAACCCCTGTACGAAGGTCTCTAGCAACGTAAATAAATGTTTTATACGCACTTAACCCAACCTCTAACATAACGAGGTTGGCGCTTTTAGAATGTCCGGTTAATGTAGTTCATTTATTCTTGAAACCGGGTTTTAAACGTAAACTAATTACAGAGTACATAAACCGGACGCAAATTTTGTCCGGATTTCTAACCCTTGTCCGGTAATGTTACCAATCCTGTCCGGCTATATATTGAGAAAAACTCGAATATATTTGAGTTTATAAGTTATATGTACGGAAATATGTGAATTTATGAGTGATATAAATAAACTAGAGTACAAGTTTCCCATTCACGACGAATGTTTACGCAAGCGAGGGCTTGCCGTGAATGTGAAGGAGGATATACAAGCTAAAAAAAATTTTGTTTTAATTCCTGGTTAATTTTATCAAGAATTTTGGATATTTAACCTGAATAAAATATTAATTTATTCTCCTGCGCTGGGAATTTGCATGTTCTTTCGTGCAAAAGTTAATACGACACAATGAGTTATTAAATGTAATAAACATCTCGAATTGGTCTGTATTGATATTTGATATTATTGAATTCAGCGTCGATAAAAAGTTGGAATTAACTTTTTAATATTGCATTCACTCCGGCACAAAATGAACCTCATCCTCTCTACTGTCTATGACAGCACAAAATGCACCTCATCCTCTCTACTGTCTATGACAGCACAAAATGCACCTCATCCTCTCTACTGTCTTGACAGCACAAAATGAACCTCACCCTCTCTACTGTCTATTACAGCACAAAATGCACCTCAACCTCTCTACTGTCTATGACAGCACAAAATGCACCTCACCCTCTCTACTGTCTATGACAGCACAAAATGCACCTCACCCTCTCTACTGTCTATGACCTGTCTCTTATACACATCTAGATGTGTATAAGAGACAGCATCACCACAATAACCCTCNTGGCAGCTGCAACAAGTTGTAGCGGTGGCAGCTGCAACAAGTTGTAGCGGTGGCAGCTGCAACAAGTTGTAGCGGTGGCAGCTGCAACAAGTTGTAGCGATGGCAGCTGCAACAAGTTGTAACGGCAGAAGCAGCAACAAGTTTTAGTGACCGCAGCTTCAAACTTAAACACCTATATTTACTACAGATGTATTATAATGAATAATCTAGTAAACAGCTGTAACACATTTGAGTGAATGCAGTTGTAATTAAATGTAAAGGTAGCAGTTATAATAAGTGAGAGTAGTAGCAGCTGTAAAATCTTACACTGGCTGTAGCTGTATTACTTCGCAGTTGTTGTTGTTGTTAAGAACAGCATCAGCTGCAAATGTAGCAAAATCTGGCAGTTGTACAAGAAGCAGTTGTAACAAGAAACAGAGGCCACAACAGTTATAGAGTTGCAGTGCCGTGCAGCTACAGCCAGTCGTAGCACAAGTAGCTTCTGTAAGCTGTAACAAGTTATAGCAGTAACAGATATCGCAGGCTGCAGGGTAAGCAACCGTAAAATGTTATCGATAAAGTACATCTAAACAAACATGGATTACGGCTAAAGCTGTAAATATTCTCAATATCTGCAGCTTAGACAAGTTTCAATGGCAGGAAGATTTATGAGCAGATTTATGAGCAGCAGCTCTAAAAAATTGTATCAATGGCCGTGACTGCACATTTTTAAATAAATTGCAGTTACTGAAACAGTTAAAGGCTGAAGCTCACCTTTATTCTAGCGCGGTTCACATTCTTTCACCAAATACTTTCGATTGAACGCAGGCAATTCCGCTGGTAACAACAAGTAATAGAATGTGTCGCGCTCGCAACCACGTCTATAGCATCAGCCATAATTTGCACAGAATATCGAAATACACGCCAGCCAAGATCGTCGCTTCTGCTTCGAGTCTCACAATTATAAATAATAGCGGTTTCAGCGTTTATTAGGCCGTAGGCCTGTCGCCGATTCTTAACAACGCAGAACATTCACAGCTTGTTGCGGTCAAGAACTCGCAACTCACTGCTACAATTCCGGCAATGTTCGTTGCCACCAAATTTGCTGACGGAGAAAGAAAACAAAACTTTCACGATACGTCATTTTTTTGCCAGGATATCGGGGCTGTGACTGGTGGAGCTTCTAAGTGCGCAGCTAAAAAACGCAAACTTGGGAAAAGTTTGAACGAGGAGTAGTTTTCCGATGAGCTTCCAATGAGTCTTGATGATAGCAAGCAATTCAATACTGGAGACCACAAAAAAAAGAGTCGAATATTGAATATTTGAATTGAATACGCGTGTGTTTTGATGATATCTTGTTTTTATAGGCTTGCGAAATACGTTTTTATAGGACTTGAAATGTTACTTGCGTAACATTTCTACACTTTGATGTAGGAAGAAGCACGCGTAGGGAGCATCACGCGCATGAGCATCACGCGCATGAGCATCACGTACATGAGCATCACGTACATGAGCATCACGTACATGAGCATCACGTACATGAGCATCACGTGCATGAGCATCACGTGCATGAGCATCACGTACATGAGCATCACGTACATGAGCATCACGTACATGAGCATCACGTNGTCCCCAAGTGTCAAGTGTCCACAAGACCTCCCCACCACCACAAGATGAGAACGTCCCCAAGTGTCAAGTGTCCACAAGACCTCCCCACCACCACAAGATGAGAACGTCCCCAAGTGTCAAGTGTCCACAAGACCTCCCCACCACCACAAGATGAGAACGTCCCCAAGTGTCAAGTGTCCACAAGACCTCCCCACCACCACAAGATGAGAACGTCCCCAAGTGTCAAGTGTCCACAAGACCTCCCCACCACCACAAGATGAGAACGTCCCCAAGTGTCAAGTGTCCACAAGACCTCCCCACCACCACAAGATGAGAACGTCCCCAAGTGTCAAGTGTCCACAAGACCTCCCCACCACCACAAGATGAGAACGTCCCCAAGTGTCAAGTGTCCACAAGACCTCCCCACCACCACAAGATGAGAACGTCCCCAAGTGTCAAGTGTCCACAAGACCTCCCCACCACCACAAGATGAGAACGTCCCCAAGTGTCAAGTGTCCACAAGACCTCCCCACCACCACAAGATGAGAACGTCCCCAAGTGTCAAGTGTCCACAAGACCTCCCCACCACCACAAGATGAGAACGTCCCCAAGTGTCAAGTGTCCACAAGACCTCCCCACCACCACAAGATGAGAACGTCCCCAAGTGTCAAGTGTCCACAAGACCTCCCCACCACCACAAGATGAGAACGTCCCCAAGTGTCAAGTGTCCACAAGACCTCCCCACCACCACAAGATGAGAACGTCCCCAAGTGTCAAGTGTCCACAAGTCCTCCCCACCACCACAAGATGAGAACGTCCCCAAGTGTCAAGTGTCCACAAGACCTCCCCACCACCACAAGATGAGAACGTCCCCAAGTGTCAAGTGTCCACAAGTCCTCCCCACCACCACAAGATGAGAACGTCCCCAAGTGTCAAGTGTCCACAAGTCCTCCCCACCACCACAAGATGAGAACGTCCCCAAGTGTCAAGTGTCCACAAGTCCTCCCCACCACCACAAGATGAGAACGTCCCCAAGTGTCAAGTGTCCACAAGTCCTCCCCACCACCACAAGATGAGAACGTCCCCAAGTGTCAAGTGTCCACAAGTCCTCCCCACCACCACAAGATGAGAACGTCCCCAAGTGTCAAGTGTCCACAAGTCCTCCCCACCACCACAAGATGAGAACGTCCCCAAGTGTCAAGTGTCCACAAGTCCTCCCCACCACCACAAGATGAGAACGTCCCCAAGTGTCAAGTGTCCACAAGTCCTCCCCACCACCACAAGATGAGAACGTCCCCAAGTGTCAAGTGTCCACAAGTCCTCCCCACCACCACAAGATGAGAACGTCCCCAAGTGTCAAGTGTCCACAAGTCCTCCCCACCACCACAAGATGAGAACGTCCCCAAGTGTCAAGTGTCCACAAGACCTCCCCACCCTCCACAAGATGAGAACGTCCCCAAGTTTCCCCAGGAGGCGCTGTATTGACACCCGGCGCTTGGGGCGGCCCAGCAGCTAATTGACCCGCTGGCAGTGCCGTAGCAATAGCATTAGCAACAAAAAGCCTGGGCTGATGGCATCATTCAATAAAAACTTATCTCGCAATTCATGTAGGTATTGCATCATAAATACGATAATTATTATCATTCAATTATCTTATTATTTCTTTAGTCGTTGCTACCGGTGTAGGCAACCTCACCATGAAGAGATGCTATCTAAACTCTCATTTCACAGCCCATGTCGCGACTGACTGACGCAGTCGTGTTGACAACAAAAGATTTTTGAATTCGACTTTCAATAGCGCACTTCATCGCTGATGGCCAAACTTCCGTGCCTCCTGCAAACGGCGGCCGCTGTTCTTCCATTGGCTGTCGTTTTGGCGCAGAGTTGTGTGATGATCATACCATCATGACATCATACCATCATGACATCATACCATCATGACATCATACCTATACGACCATATAATAATCAGGTTTAAGACAGTTAAGAGTCTACAACATTTAACCCTTTGTTTACTGAAGCTAACTCTATAGTTAACAAGTCTTTTGATGCAATAACGTTGCCGGCTATTAATGTATCTGAGATACATCTTGCTAAAGTTTATTGGTGCGAATAAAATTTTGATTTGAAAACATCGATAAATTATAAAATACTTATCATATCAATTCTAATGACTATTTGATGACAAAGACTTAGTTATTTTCGTCAAAAAATAGCGAATGCAATTCATGTGAGAACTGAGTAGAAGTTATGGCGTTCAGGCGAAAATGTCCCATAAATAAATGTGAAGTCTGTTAAGTCTGAATTGGGTCATTGCTGCAATGTTTTATAGTATAGAAAAATGGATTTGAAACGCTTAAACCATATTATGAATCCCTTAATTATTTCTTTCAGGAAGTAAACTAAGTAAATAGTCACGGAATTAAATCTTAAGGATTAATTCAAGATTAGCAAAGGCATCGAAACTTATCGAAGTTATTCAACATTTATTTTCACGTCACTATTCTTTATACGAGGCAATAAATCATTACATGCAAGGATATGTCTACCCACGTATAGGTTGACGACAGCCATGAAAAAGACCAGTGATTATATAAGATATTAAGTGGTTTCAATTAACAAATTCTTAGAAAAATGAAATAGAATCTCTTGATTCAGCGTGCCAGTAAAAACATTCATATTACCTTGAAAAAAAAAAACAATAGTAAGGGTGATAATCACTTTAGTTTATGATAATAGTGAAGTTAAAATCACATTGAACTCGAGAAATGAATTTTTAAAGTAATTCATAATTGAAATGAAAATTTTTTGAAATTTTTGAAAAAAAAAATTTTCAAATTTTTTTGAAATTTTTGAAAAAAAAAATCGTGAAACTTTTTGAACAATGTTAAACAGCAGAATCCTAATGGTTTATTGAGTGGAAAACTTGATACTCGACCAGGCCGAAAGATTTCTTCTATTGAGATCAAACCAAAGATTAAATTAATGGAAAACTATTACTAGTTCCAAGATGGCGGAGTACGCAAGATTTTTTGTGTTACGTATGACGTCATCCATCGTCTTCTGTATGGTCGTGCTGATGGTCGTCAGCTTGATGGGTGTGGTAGCAGCACTACCAACATCATACATGCTACCTGATGCTGACCAAGGTGAGCATAGTTATGTCTAAAGTTAGATACGGTATTGTATGTAGTCATGTAAGTAATAAAATTAAGTTAAAGTAATTTAAAGAGTTATGTCTAAAGTTAGATACGGTATTTTATTTAGTGATGTAATTAATTAAAATAAGTTGAAGTAACTTAAAGAGTTACGTCTAAAGTTAGATGCGGTAGTATTGTATGTAGTGATGTAATTAATGAAAATAAGTTAAAGTAATTTAAAGAGTTATCATCTGATTTTATAAAAAAATGCTATTGTTGTTTAATTGCGAGGGCCATGCAAAAGATTGTGACACCAGAAAGTCATTGAGGTATCAAAAGCGTATTAATGATAACAATTTAAAGCATTAAATACATGAAATTTATCTTGTAAGTATTGCTATTACCGCTTAATTACGAGTGCCGCGAAATTTATTCTTACGCCAGTAAACCTGCGTTGTTTCATAAGCGAATTTAGTGTCCTTTTTCTGGGCGTATCTTATTACCTTAATTAACAGCCAATAGCAAACTCCTGCTTTATTGGCATCAGGAGTCCTCCCGAGGCCGAACGAAAGCCTCTTCATTCATGTGATTATGAATGCTTGCATTCATTATTGCAATTCATTCTTGCATTCGGCAATTGCGTAATCTTATTCATTCATGGGATTGTGAATATACATCAAAGTTCATTCATTCATGCGATTGTGAATGCATATTCATCGTAGTTACTACCCGAGAAATAGTCTTAAAAGAGGATGTGAAATTTAGAACATAGTGCGTAATGCCGACAATGCATTGGTTATGTCACATGACACTGCAATGTTATGAAGAATTAACCGTGCAGTCGAGTACTCTTGAGTAGAGTTTTATTGATTGGCAATTATAATTATAATTGATATAATTATACTTGATAGGCAATTATAGCTCGCACCACAAGCATAGATCTTCAGCTCATTTTGAAACACTGAAACGATGATATATAAAAGTCTTTACTGAACATAAATAACAAAAATTTGATGAAAACTAGCGACGCTAACCTAATAATGTTGACGCTTAAACGGTGACTGACACTAGAAGGGTTAAGAGGCTTGTACACAGAGACAGAAGTGGCTGGCAGTAAAACTTTTAAATGCAAACTACTCCTAATTATCCTGTAAATAATTATCATGCAACAGGCCTCGTGTAAAGAGTTACTGGGTAGTATACCCGAGGGCAATGCTATACTATAGTCAGGATAGAATACTATACTATAGTATTGATTTAATATTCCATACTATACACGAGGCCAATAGCTTGGTAAATAGAGACGGCCAGAAATTGATCATTTGTCTCTAGGCCTGTATATTTATATACAGGCATTTATACAGAATTTATAATTATATATAATTGTTACCTCGCGATACACACGACAGCAATTAATGAATTAATGACGAAATTTCGACGCCAGTTCCTAGGCCATTCAGAATGCCAATTTGTCGATATTGATATTTATTAATATGACATTATTTGAAAATCTTCGTAGCAACGTGATCAATGTGATCGCGTTTTAATCGTGTGACAAATAAACGAAATAATTTCACTTGAGGGGAGAATTATAACGTAAGTATTAACAATTAGCGTTATCTACAAACATTATCCTGGCTTGTCGCATTATCGAGTCGTGTTTAGTGATGCAGTGCAACAAAAAAAGGAAAAATAATGGCTGGTATGATTTTTATGGCTGGTATGATTTTTAAATTATTAAATTTAAATAAATAATGGCCATTAATTAAATAATTATTTATTTAAATAATAATTTAAATAAATAATGGCTAAAAATTAAATTTAAATAAATAATGGCTGATATGATTTTTCCGCGTCGCTATATACCGTCCGCGCGTTCCCACGCTGGGGGAATGAGGCGGAATGTCATCAGATCCCCCACGAAACCTCACCTTTGCTACCAAGCGCAACTTGATGTTTGCTTATGGCTTCATCAAGATGGCGGAGTCCGGAAACTTCGATTCGTGGAAATGTTTTAAGAATAAATGAAATAATGTACAAAGTCATGAGTATTACGAAGTGTTGTTGATTGACTTAGTTTAGTTCTCATCTTTGAATGCTTCATGCAATCAGATACAGCATACAAGATCTGTCTCGATTTTGCGTCCAGTACTTAGATTGCATTTCCGTCACAAAGCATGTCAGTGATTGTCATGCCTCAGAAATTGTTCCTCTGAGAGATTGTGCCAGCATTTGTCGCATTTCCAAGTCTCCGAGATTGTCTCCCTCCATCTCAGAGATTCTTTCTCTGAAGCAGATATTGGCCCCACGTTTCCCAGATTGTCCCCGCATCTCAGAGATTGTGTCCCAGAGATTGTCTCCGTCCAAAAGATCCTGACGCGAGCTAAAAAATAAGTCTACGGATACGCCTCATACTCTTCTGATGAGCCTATCGCAGCAAGCATCGTAACTGGTATGGGCAATTGCGGGGGAAGAGGGAGTTGGCGAGGATAGGCTNAGGCTGGGGGAAGAGGACGTTGTAGAGGATAGGCTGGGGGAAGAGGACGTTGAGGAGATGGGCTGGAGTAAGAGGATGTTGAAAAGTGAACTGAAGAAGGGGATGAAGAGTGTAATAAGAAGGTAGAGAAGGGGAGCTCGGAAAGTGAAACTGGGGAAGCGTTCACCGGGAGTTACCTAGACCCGCGGAGCTTGGATGTCACTGGGGCTGTGAGTAGAGTTTTAGGAAAAAAAAAAACAGGGAAGCACGCTATCCCAGAGCACAACCACGAGAAGGTCAGCAGCTGTTATGAGGAATGGCAGCTGCCTACATGTGGCAGCAACAGCGGCAGCTGTGGTGGCAGCTGTGGTGGCAGCTGTGGTGGCAGCTGTGGTGCTGTCTCTTATACACATCTAGATGTGTATAAGAGACAGCACATCAACAAACCTCACATCAACAAGCCTCACATCAACAAGCCTCACATCAACAAGCCCTGTCTCTTATACACATCTAGATGTGTATAAGAGACAGCACCAGCATCACTCTACATCAAGGCGACCACCAGCATCACCCTACATCAAGGCGACCACCAGCATCACCCTACATCAAGGCCACCACCAGCATCACCCTACATCAAGGCCACCACCAGCATCACCCTACATCAAGGCAGCCACCAGCATCACCCTACATCAAGGCCATCACCAGCATCACTCTACATCAAGGTGATCACCAGCATCACCCTACATCAAGGCGACCTTCTACGTCTACCACTACTTCAGCTCTACTTTATCTACCAGGCAGCGTCTACTTTCCCTTATCGCGATAAGCTCCTAGCGTGAATTGCACGTCAGAGTGCCACGTATGCGTGGCACTCTGCTGGGGTGGCAACGAATGCGTGGCACTCTAGTGTATATCACGTGGCCCTTTGTAAGGCGGCATTAGTTAAGTATTTAAGTAGGCAATTAGTGATTAAATGTTAATTGGACTGCCTCAGACTTCCGTATTTTTTGTTAATAAATTCATCGCACGTGATAGGGGATGAATGGGGGCTTTGTTGGGGAGAGGGGTCTGGTAGAGGGGAGGGGTGGGGTTGTTTACGCCAGACTCATTATAAAAGCAGTGATAAATAGAATGTTTATCATAAGTTTATTAAAAATTTTACGTTGATCTTAAGTTTTTGAGGCAAAAATTTAAAAAATTTTGCACGAATGAGGAGTGATAAATATTTGAAGCAAACGAAAATTGAGGAAAAAAGAATCTACTAATATAATCTCACATCAACAAGCCTCACATCAACAAGCCTCACATCAGCAAGCCTCATATCAACAAACCTCACATCAACAA
>NW_025936241.1:110423-116803 GCF_000764305.2 Hyalella azteca | reverse complement strand
CACATCAACAAGCCTCACATCAACAAGCCTCACATCAACAAGCCTCACATCAACAAGCCTTACATCAACAAGCCTTACATAAACAAGCCTCACATCAACAAGCCTTACATAAACAAGCCTTACATCAACAAGCCTCACATCAACTAGCCTCACATCAACAAGCCTCACATCAACAAGCCTCACATCAACAAGCCTCACATCAACAAGCCTCACATCAACAAGCCTCACATCAACTAGCCTCACATCAACAAGCCTCACATCAACAAGCCTCACATCAACAAGCCTCACATCAACAAGCCTTACATCAACAAGCCTTACATCAACAAGCCTCACATCAACAAGCCTTACATAAACAAGCCTCACATCAACAAGCCTCACATCAACAAGCCTTACATAAACAAGCCTCACATCAACAAGCCTTACATCAACAAGCCTCACATCAACAAGCCTCACATCAACAAGCCTTACATCAACAAGCCTCACATCAACAAGCCTTACATCAACAAGCCTTACATCAACAAGCCTCACATCAACAAGCCTTACATCAACAAGCCTCACATCAACAAACCTCACATCAACAAGCCTCACATCAACAAACCTCACAGAAGTGATCCTCACAAAGCAATTTCCGGTTCGCACAGCACCACTTCTCCAGCTCCGTAATAACAGTTTTTTTTTTGCCGGGGACTCTGCCAGCCTGACCCACACATTGGCAGAACTTACATCATTATTCGGACAAAGCTTCACTTATTTCACTGAGTGAGGGTACAGGAGGAGGGGTATGACTCTTTTATTCTGTGCCAACAAAGAAGCTTTCAGAGGCCGTCCGCTGCAGCGCCGTGCTCGCGCCTGCGACCATCCTGTGGCATGCCATATATCGGCGCTGTGGCGCGGTGTACCTGCAGTGGCATGTGGCATGCCATATTTCGGCGCTGTGGCGTGGTGTACCTGCAGTGGCATGTGGCATGCCATATTTCGGCGCTGTGGNTATACTTTGCATATTTCCTCCTCGGCATTTACATGAAATAAATCTTTCAGCAGTCAGCGCTTCGCAAAGTTTTCCTCTAGACGACAGCATGAAAAAAGTTAGAAAAAATCAATTAAACATGAACATCTTGGATGAAATTAAATACTATTTCCTTGAAAATTTTAATAGGGTAGCAATAGCACATTCCGATAGCAAGCACATTAGATGTTTTCACGTTCAGCTATATAATTAATTGAGGGTAAACAAGCCAGAAAGAGGGGAACTACGGCCTTAGGAGTGCTACTGGGCCGAACGGTTGTGGCCTGGGGCCGTATTATCAAAACTTCGTAAGTACGCAAAATCGACTTACGAGTGGCGTTGCTATGACAACGTAATACTAGCGGTGGTATTATAAAAACATTTGCGCGGGAAAAATTGGCGCGGGAAAAAAATTTAGGCTTTTAGCTAAGACTTGCGTACGAAAGTTTTGATAATGCCAAAATTAGGGTGTATTTACGTACCACAGAACTTTTTTGTCGTAAGTACAAAAAGTTACGAAGTTTTGATAATCCGGCCCCTGTACTGCAATTCGGTTATGGTTATCGTATCGTATTCGTTATCGTAGCCTGTCGTATTCGTTTATGGTTCGTTATATATATGTTCGTTTATATACATTATATGTATAATATGAACCTGTCATATATGTTAACCTTTATTATGTCCATGGTCGTGGTCGTGGTGGAGACCAATGACATGAATTGTATTCGTCATAAAAAGACAACGCACGTCTTTATGGTCAGATCTGGTCCACAGTCTGCCTTCAGTTAAATACCTTCTAAGTTAAATGCCGAAAATACCAAGGGCCATACTTTCAAAACTCGCTAAGTGAACGTAAGTACTTACGCTCTATTTTCTTGTCTATGATTGGTGGATTTTGCTTGATAGGACGTCAATGATTGGCTGATGAACTTACGATCTCTTAACTTTTTTTTAAAGTATATAGTGAATGTAAGTACTTACGCTCTATTTTCTTGTCTGTGATTGGTGGATTTTGCTTGATAGGCCGTCAATGATTGGCTGATGAACTTACGATCTATTAACTAAAAGTATAGGCCCTTATGTACACAAAATTACATACGAAAAATTTTCAAAATTCACCCTGTGACAAATTACTGCTGTCTTTATCTCGCCTGCTGAAGGTTTACATTTTGTCGTTAAATTTCTCGAATTAATTATAATATTTTATAATCCAATTGTGTTCATTAAAAAATACTGTGTCTAGATAAATATAATAAATGCGCATTCTATTTACATATTAGCAGTCTTTGAAGCCTGACGAGACCGTTGCGTTCACTGCTAACTCAGTCAAAGTGCCGCTGCACTTATCATCGCTATCAGCAGCTGTAGGCAGCTGCAATCTTAACAGCTGTACGCTGCTTGTAGCAGTTATAAGGGCGCACTTAATGCAGTTGTCAAGCTGTCACATAAAGCTGCTATGGACGCTGCTGCTGCTGCTGCTGTAAGAAGTTTGCCAAGATCACGAGAGATTTCTTTTGCAGATTTATTGACTCTTGCAGCGCGAGTGGCCCGGGCCATGCATGGCTGACACGCGTGGCCCGGGCCATGCATGGCTGACACGAGTGGCCCGGGCCATGCATGGCTGACACGCGTGGCCCGTATTGCGTCACACTTCACCGGGAAGTGGAATAGGACGACATTCAAGGCTCACTAAAAGTTCATTGCTTATTGGGCACACCAAAGTGGGTCATGGTGACTCAAATTACAGCGGATGCTGCTCTTGGCAGGGATATATCATCGTGTGCTATTGCTTTGAGCGAAGAATTGCATTTTTGTGCGCGAGAACGATATTATTTGGCGACTGAACTAAACCTTTGTGTAAGAGAACGATATTATTTGGCAACTGACCTAAACATTTGTGTAAGAGAACGACATTATTTGGTAACTGAACTAAACCTTTGTGTAAGAGAACTATACCTCTTTTTGAGGCTATATATGTGAGAGTACTGTATCTTTGAGTGAGATAATTATTTTGAGAGAGAATTATATCTTTGCGAGAGAATATTATCTTNGCTGTGCAGCGTATTGCTGTGCAGCGTATTGCTGTGCAGCGTATTGCTGTGCAGCGTATTGCTGTGCAGCGTATTGCTGTGCAGCGTATTGCTGTGCAGCGTATTGCTGTGCAGCGTATTGCTGTGCAGCGTATTGCTGTGCAGCGTATTGCTGTGCAGCGTATTGCTGTGCAGCGTATTGCTGTGCAGCGTATTGCTGTGCAGCGTATTGCTGTGCAGCGTATTGCTGTGCAGCGTATTGCTGTGCAGCGTATTGCTGTGCAGCGTATTGCTGTGCAGCGTATTGCTGTGCAGCGTATTGCTGTGCAGCGTATTGCTGTGCAGCGTATTGCTGTGCAGCGTATTGCTGTGCAGCGTATTGCTGTGCAGCGTATTGCTGTGCAGCGTATTGCTGTGCAGCGTATTGCTGTGCAGCGTATTGCTGTGCAGCGTATTGCTGTGCAGCGTATTGCTGTGCAGCGTATTGCTGTGCAGCGTATTGCTGTGCAGCGTATTGCTGTGCAGCGTATTGCTGTGCAGCGTATTGCTGTGCAGCGTATTGCTGTGCAGCGTATTGCTGTGCAATTTAGTGTTACTAATTCTATATTTGTCCGTAAATGTTTCGTAATGTATCCGATATTTGTAATCTTTTTAAAGATAACAAAAAACAATTGAACACAAGATTGTCAAGTTATTTAATTTAGAAACAATATTAAAGAAAACTCTCCGATTCTATCTAAAAGTAGAGTCATCAGGTTATTATTACTGGTATTTAAACTTAATATTACTGGTATTTAAACTGGATTATTGGATATTATTACTGGTATTTAAACCTAAAATATTTTATTATTTTCACCTGCTTTCCCCCCTCCTCCCCTCAGTTGAGGCTCTCCCCCAGCCGGGGGTTCGTGGCCCAGCACGCGGTGGTTGAGCGCCGGGGCTACTACCCTCACCCTTCCCTCCCCAACACGTCAGTTGAGTCCCCCTCTGCTGGGGATTAATGGGGAGTGCATGGGTGGTGCATGG
This sequence comes from Hyalella azteca, assembly GCF_000764305.2. Lineage (NCBI taxonomy): Eukaryota > Metazoa > Arthropoda > Malacostraca > Amphipoda > Hyalellidae > Hyalella > Hyalella azteca. The sequence continues at coordinate 112,741 of NW_025936241.1, read as the reverse complement.
GTGTTGTAGGTTGATTTTCTCTATCGCTAAAATTGAGATAATATAAATAATAAAATTTAAAATTGTAAATAATTAAACATAGAATTGGGTTGTTCATGGGTGTTGTAGGTTACATAAAAATATAATAAATATAAAATAAATTACACTATGTAGAAGATACCCCAGAAATTCTCCTAAAGTTACCCTAGGAGAGCCCAAGTTATCCCCCAGTTGCTGATATAAATAATAAAACATAAAATAAATTAGCCTATGTAAAAGATACCCCAGAAAGTCTCCTAAAGTTACCCTAGGAGAGCCCAGGTTAACCCCCAGTTGCATGTCGCCACAGACGACAACCAAGATCTGACATTCGCCTGCTGGGGCGAGACGTCGCCTGCCACTACCGCGGGGAGGTCGTGGGGCTACACCACTCAGCTGTCGCCCTAGCCGCCTGTGGGGGACTGGTGGGTGTTGTGGGGACTGGTGGGTGTTGTGGGGACTGGTGGGTGTTGTGGGGACTGATGGGTGTTGTGGGGACTGGTGAGTGTTGTGGGGACTGGTGGGTGTTGTGGGGCGGAATTTTTTATTTGATGAAATTAATGTTTGATCTCGATGAAATCTCGATGAAGTTGACACTGCAATAATTTTTTTCAATCATCCCTACCTAAGAATGCTATAATAATATTCCTACCTGAGAATGATACTAGACTATAAATACATGATAAATATCTGAAAAATATGCCTAAGAAAACAAATTATTCCTCTTATTGCAATATTGTTCTTGCCAATGATTCCAGACAGCAAAATTTCTAACAAATCGGGAGAATATGAGTAAATTTATCATTTAAAAATACCCCTAATCCCCCCAGACGGGGTTCATACGCACGGGGAATGACGTGTTCCTCGTCGAGCCCGTGAAGAACATCACCCGTGGCCCCGGGGAACCTCATCCCCACCTCGTGTACCGACACTCTAAACATCCCCAAGCTGGGGCTAGAGATAACCCCAGCTTTTCCCCAAGTGATTCATCGTACAATTATTGGCTCGAAAGTTTAGCTTCCCTAAACCGTTCTTCCCCTAGATATTTTTACCCTAAAGTGTCTTCCCCGAGTCATCACGGAGGAAACAATTTCTCCCCATTTTGGAGGGATACTGACAGAACATTTGCTTTCGAGCATGGGGTTGAAAAAACCTCATTGCCTGGGGAAGAAGAAGTTGCAGAAGCAGAACAAAATGAAGCTGTCAAGCCCCTAGAGGGGAACAAACGCGTTTCTTCCCCAACATGTGGGACTAAAGGTAAGTTACATGCTTCAGCCCCAAGTTCAATACCATGTATTTATTTCCGGATAGGTTAAAGTTAATCGCACAAAATGGGTCTATTAACAATTTTCGTGATCGTCTTTTCAATTGGCGGAATAATATTTTTCTTCCCCGTTGACAAATTGAAAAGGTTTACAAATATTTGAGTAGTCTCTTTTTACGTGTTTTCATTTTAATGTTTATCAAGATCTCATTATTCAATGCGTCTTATATCTTGATAACGAAATGCTGATACATTCGAAACGTTCTTTTGATATTAAAAATGTTGGCCCAATGCCAACGATAGCTTTTGTTCGACTTCTTTCAATAAGAAAAAAGAAATTTGTTAATAGATATCAGTCACACTTGTCATATTATTTCATTTACGTGCTGGTAAGTCGTACCAAAAAATCTATGGAGTTTACCTGTCAGCGCATACTCTAAAGTCACGTAAATTACAATTTCTAAAAGAAAGAAGGGCATCCATATCTAACACTTGAGAACATGTGTCTTGAACTGAAAACACGTGTCTTAATCTGAAAACACGTGTCCTTATCTGAAAACACGTGTTTTGAACTAAAAACACGTGTCTTAATTCGAAAACACGTATCTTAATGTGAAAAAATGTCTAAAACTACAACAAAAACACACTACGACGGCCTAAAAAACATGCGTTCAAAATGAAGAGACGCCAGCGCAAGCTGCCATAGGCCTTTATAACGACGGCAAACTTGATATTTCTTTCAAGAAATTTAAACTCGCTACGAACACTGCAGAATCTGCATCCTTATTGCCACTGAATGCAATGTTGACACTGAGACCCACTGAGTGCAGTGATGCAACACGCAACATGCCCCGCTGAGTGCACCACTGAGTGCAGTGATGCAACACGCAACATGCCCCGCTGAGTGCAGTGATGCCACACGCCACATGCCCCGCTGAGTGCAGTGATGCCACACGCCACATGCCCCGTTGAGTGCAGTGATGCCACACGCCACATGCCCCGCTGAGTGCAGTGATGCCACACGCCACATGCCCCG
>NW_025936241.1:106306-108980 GCF_000764305.2 Hyalella azteca | reverse complement strand
ATTCGTTTGATGACATTCAAACATTCGTTTGATGACATTCAAACATTCGTTTGATGACATTCAAACATTCGTTTGATGACATCCAAACATTCGTTTGATGACATCCAAACATTCGTTTGATGACATCCAAACATTTATTTGATGATATTCAAAAATTCAAAAGAAAAAAGTTTTTACCCTAAGTTCGGCAACTTGACTGAGTCACTCAGGAGTGACTGTGCAATATTGGCTTCATTAAATTGGGCTACGAGCCAATCAGCGGCATGACGTGGTGAATGCTGCTCATGTATGGGCTGTGTGTGGCCATACAGCCCATACATGATGACACATGACACACCTGACACATGACACACCTAACACATGACACATCTGACACATGACACACCTAACACATGACACACCTGACACATGACACACCTGACACATGACACATGACAAACATGACGCACATGGCAAACATAACACACATGACAACATGACACACATGACACATGACACACATGACAAACATGACACACATGACAACATGACACACATGACACATGACACACATGACACATGACACACATGACAACATGACACACATGAAACACATGACAAACATGACACACATGACATAGCTGCAAAGCTGAAGTCTGGCAGCGGACGTCCTAGAAGTGACAGAAGTGACAGCAGCTCTGTCAGTGGCAGGAGTGACAGTCTCGGCAGTGACAGGAGTGACAGCTCTGTCAGTGGCAGGAGTGACAGTCTCGGCAGTGACACGAGTGACAGCTCCGTCAGTGGCAGGAGTGACAGTCTCGGCAGTGACACGAGTAACAGCTCCGGTAGTGACAGCGGTAACAGCAGCAGGACTGCTGACGCCAGCAGACGCAAGAGACGCAGCGTCAGCTCTGAGCGCAACGTCGAGGCTCTCGTCGTGGCCGACCAAAAGATGGTGGAGTTCTACTCCGACGAAGACATCACAAACTATATCCTCACTGTGATGAATATGGTGAGTGATGGTGACATCACCAACTACATCCTTACTGTGATGAATATGGTGAGTGATGGTGACATCACCAACTACATCCTTACTGTGATGAATATGGNTGGCTGTCTCTTATACACATCTAGATGTGTATAAGAGACAGGGGTAGAGGCACAGGTGTAGGAAGAAGTATCACGTTTGTGCTATAAAGAAAGATGGCAGAGTACGAAACCGAGCGAAGTAAATACGAAAGAACAACAACAACGAACTTTGTGCGTTCCAAAAACCTTCTTCTTAACTGAAAGTTTGCTCAGATTGAGCGTCTGGCCATACCGAGGAAAGGTCCGGTAAAGTTTTAAAGCTTGCGACAAAGTTACGAAACTAGAGCAGAGTGAGAAGTTCTCAAAGTTTACCGATAATGGCCACGGAGTTCCACATGAAAATGTTAGGTAAATTTTTATTAAGAACACTGACGCATTGTTCTAAGTTTGTTAACCGGTCCTTATTGTTTTTTTTTCTTCCCTTTTGAATTCCTCTTTTACTGATGAGCTTGCCAGTTTGTTTATTACTCGCCTGAATAAAGTTTCGAACATATTGTTCGATATTCTTTCGTTTTTAATAGCAATTAAACATCCAGTAGCAATGCTAACCTCTGACCTTTCCTGTAGGCAATTTACTTGTCAACAGGCTGAGATGATCTCATCTAGACGTTGAAGGTCCTCAGATTTATATTTACAGTGACCGTTAATAGTAGGACGGACTGATAAAAACACAGTAGGTAAATATTTTGAAAACACACTATTTGAAATTCTGATACGCAGACTTTGTTTTCGACTTTTCGTCACCTGCTACATACGCCTCTATTGCAGCAAACACAAAAATAATTTAATAATTACGAGGATAAAAAACTCTTTCTACAATAGAAATGCGAACAGGTTTCGTTACTGGAGTAGCTTCCACGTGGAAAATCTCGGTATCATTCCGGCGTAAATACATCGTTACAACATGGCTTTAGGCACTGTCCTTCTCATTTAGTCCCGGTGTTGCAAGGTGCTGTGTCGATAATTTTTTACAATATTTCACTTCTCTTTTCTTGCTTCAACTCTGACGGTCATTGACGTCGCAGTTCGATGATGACTTTTGGAGAGAACAAAAAGCTATGTAACAGGTAGTGATTAAAATACTCCAATAAAAAATACAGTGACCTTGCAGGTGATGACTGACCTGAAAGGTTATCTTCGTGGTCATCTTACACCTGAAAAGGTTATCTTCGTGGTCGGTTGTCCACGTAGTTCGATTTTGTCTCTGAAGAAACGTCTCTGAAGTTGTTTTTTTGTCTCTGAACGTTGTCTTGTCTCTGAAGAAACGTCTCTGAAGTTGTTGTTTTTTGTCTCTGAACGTTGTCTTGTCTCTGAAGAAACGTTCTCTGAATGATACCCAATCTTCTTCTCTGATCTAATCTCACAGACGCTGTAAGGAAAGCTTGGCTGGAGCGGGAACGCTATGAAGCTGCAAAGCTGAACTCTGGCAGCGGACGTCCTAGAAGTGACAGAAGTGACAGCAGCTCTGTCAGTGGCAGGAGTGACAGTCTCGGCAGTGACACGAGTGACAGCTCCGGTAGTGGCAGGAGTGACAGCCCCGGCAGTGACAGCGGTAAAGGCAGCAGGAGTGCTGACGCCAGCAGACGCAAGAGACGCAGCGTCAGCT
>NW_025936241.1:29716-105590 GCF_000764305.2 Hyalella azteca | reverse complement strand
GGTGCAGTGGTGCAGTGGTGCTGTGGTGCTGTGGTGTAGTGGTGCTGTGGTGCTGTGGTGCTGTGGTGCCGTGGTGCAGTGGTGCAGTGGTGCTGTGGTGCAGTGGTGCAGTACGAGAAGTGAATGTGAACCAGGCATACCTGGATGAGCGTCAGGCACGAGGGTTGCAGTTGGATGAGAGCCGTGAGCGAGGGCTGCGTCCCTCAGCCTCCTCGGCTCATCCATCACGCGCTTGCAGATTTATGTGTCGGCTAACTCGCGGTAGCCGCGGCGACTCTTCTGCCTGCCTCATGCAGACTGACCCTGCCTCACACAGCCTCACACAGCCTAACCCAGCCTAACCCAGCCTTACACAGCCTAACCCAGCCTCACATAGCCTAACCCAGCCTCACATAGCCTTACCTAGCCTAACCTAGCCTCACATAGCCTCACATAGCCTCACATAGCCTCACATAGCCTCACACAGTCTCACCCAGCCTCAATCTGCCTCACTTAGCGTGTCGCGTTGCCTCACTCGTCCATACTTAGGTATGCTAAGTTTAGGACGTCCTCTTCCTTGGTCACGCTGATGCGCCGCCTTCGTCGTCCGTCGATGTTGATTTACAGATAGGCAGATCACCCTGCCAGCTGATGTCCTCATATGAGCCAGCTGGTGCCCTCATATGAGCCAGCTGAGGCCCTCATATGAGCCAGCTGATGCCCTCATATGAGCCAGCTGATGCCCTCATATGAGCCAGCTGATGCCCTCATATGAGCCAGCTGATGCCCTCATATGAGCCAGCTGATGCCCTCATATGAGCCAGCTGATGCCCTCATATGAGCCAGCTGATGCCCTCATATGAGCCAGCTGATGCCCTCATATGAGCCAGCTGATGCCCTCATATGAGCCAGCTGATGCCCTCATATGAGCCAGCTGATGCCCTCATATGAGCCAGCTGATGCCCTCATATGAGCCAGCTGATGCCCTCATATGAGCCAGCTGATGCCCTCATATGAGCCAGCTGATGCCCTCATATGAGCCAGCTGATGCCCTCATATGAGCCAGCTGATGCCCTCATATGAGCCAGCTGATGCCCTCATATGAGCCAGCTGATGCCCTCATATGAGCCAGCTGATGCCCTCATATGAGCCAGCTGATGCCCTCATATGAGCCAGCTGATGCCCTCATATGAGCCAGCTGATGCCCTCATATGAGCCAGCTGATGCCCTCATATGAGCCAGCTGATGCCCTCATATGAGCCAGCTGATGCCCTCATATGAGCCAGCTGATGCCCTCATATGAGCCAGCTGATGCCCTCATATGAGCCAGCTGATGCCCTCATATGAGCCAGCTGATGCCCTCATATGAGCCAGCTGATGCCCTCATATGAGCCAGCTGATGCCCTCATATGAGCCAGCTGATGCCCTCATATGAGCCAGCTGATGCCCTCATATGAGCCAGCTGATGCCCTCATATGAGCCAGCTGATGCCCTCATATGAGCCAGCTGATGCCCTCATATGAGCCAGCTGATGCCCTCATATGAGCCAGCTGATGCCCTCATATGAGCCAGCTGATGCCCTCATATGAGCCAGCTGATGCCCTCATATGAGCCAGCTGATGCCCTCATATGAGCCAGCTGATGCCCTCATATGAGCCAGCTGATGCCCTCATATGAGCCAGCTGATGCCCTCATATGAGCCAGCTGATGCCCTCATATGAGCCAGCTGATGCCCTCATATGAGCCAGCTGATGCCCTCATATGAGCCAGCTGATGCCCTCATATGAGCCAGCTGATGCCCTCATATGAGCCAGCTGATGCCCTCATATGAGCCAGCTGATGCCCTCATATGAGCCAGCTGATGCCCTCATATGAGCNTTGATGATGAATTGTAGTGAGGGGGGCTAGTGTGAGGGGTGAAGATGAGGTGTGAGTGTGAGGGGTGAGTGTGAGGGGTGAATATGAGGGGTGAGTGTGAGGGGTGAGTGTGAGGGGTGAGTGTGATGGGCGAATGTGAGGGGTGAATGTGAGGCCTGCGTTCCAGACGGCTTCGCGGCTCCACTGGAACGCTCAGGGAAGAATATGTCAGAAAATTGGCCTCACAAGAAGCGTCTTTGTATCAAACGAGCCCCACAAGTTTGGGGACCTCGTTGTTCCCCTCGCGCAAGGCTCTTTAACTGAAGCACTAAGAAAAATAAGAGGGATATTGTGCAGTTAGCCATGTCCTTTTTGTTCTGGTGACCCACATTGTAACGGACCTGTGCTACGTATGCTTTCAACTCGATTGTGGGTAAGAAAATGTGTCACAGTGTGGCTAATATTACCCATTCACTTGTCTGAGTGCTTGCATTGTTATTAATTTTTCAACAAAATCTTAACACGTATTTCATTCAAGCTTGAACTTAATTCAACTTTAATTTTGGGCCTATTCTTATGCTTATTGAAGAAATTTTCTATAAATTTGGCGTACTTTCCAAATTATTCAAGAAATGTCAACGATGTTACCCAATTTTTTTCAATTAATTTAATTGTTGGCTATATCAGCAGATAATTATGAAGGACAAGCAGTCAGAATTTCTCAGCCTGAACCACGATAGTGAAGCTTATCTATATGGCCACTGCAGTTTAAAAATTAAGGTGCCGATTCAATTTAATAACAAGCATTAATTGGATCGATCCTGCGCTGAATTTTGTGCTGCGGTCTTCAATACGAGATTTTGTTCTCTCGTTTGTTCTCTCTATTGTAATAATAATTAATGAACATTTGATCTCATTAGCATCATTTTAGCGCAGCTGCTAACATTTGACTTCCTCATTAGGCTAAGTGCTATTGGAAGACCAGGGACATGANCGCATCAATGCGCATGCACGCATCAATGCATGTGCGTACATTGATACTGGTCCGTGCATTTATGTCGTACTCGAGAACCTGAAGACAAGGATCATTCTACTAATAAAAATTTATAATGTATTAATATTTCTAATTATCTAAATGCAATAATAATAACGCACCAATTAATGCACAATTGCGATGAGGACAGAGGCTGTCAACCGTCTAGTAAGTTGCTGCCTTCATAAGACGCTTCACTGAAGCTGAAGCAATGAAGCTCAAACCGTCGCTCGTGCACTTTTTAGCGCATTTTCTCATTTATGGAAAAAATGCACTATTGTGCTCGCCATGTCCGTCTGTCTGTCTGTCTGTCTGTCTGTCTGTCCGTCCGTCTGTCCGTCCGTGACCTCACGTTTTCGTCGACGAGAACATGCGCTCTCTGTCACTCACTGCAGTGAGTACCGAGTTATATTTTTTCTACATCTTATCTTCCGCTTTTGTTCCGGCTTCAAAGAATTCATTTTCTTCACTGAAATCAAAATTAGACGCGTTGCTGGTTTCATTCTGACCTCTGAACACATTCATGCACACATGGCCCTTTCATGTACACAGAGCGACGTAAAATAATATTACTGAACAACTCCACAGTAACCGTATACTCAAAAAATGCAACGATGACCGTAAGACGGCAATATGCCATCAAATTTTTCAAACGTGCACGTTGGGCGTCCAAGATGGACGGGCATCAACAGTAACGTAACGTAAACGTCGGTCTTGAGCAAATCTGGTATATTAAGATGGTGCCATGCCTGACCAAGTCCTTATTGATAAAACTTTTTAATTGTTACTGCAAATATGATTATTCTCAACGCAATAAACTACAGCAGGGCTTGAGTTTAGAAAGCTTTACAATTAAAAATATTTAATAAAAACTCATGAGAACGATTCGTCGATTTAGAGCTCAGAAAAATCTTGCTGCTGTAAAAACGTCAGACCTTCCACATTTGCGCTCCATACTTGACTTAAAACAGAGATTGCTTTCATCGTTGGACTAACGTTTTTTGAAACATAATTACCAAAATCACCACAATCTTCATTGAAATCACGGTTGTCATTATCCATTATGATGATGGGAAACCCATCATCATTCAGGCACTCAAGATGATGATATTCTCAATGATGATGTTCAAAGTACAGCGTCGTGGCTGGGCTTGGTGGCCACTAGTGCCAGTGCCTCGGGCAGTGCCAGTGCCTCGAGCAGTACTAGTGTGCGTGAGCGCATTGTGCCAGTACGCATCAATGCGCATGCACGCATCAATGCATGTGCGTACATTGATACTGGTCCGTGCATTTATGTCGTACTCGAGAACCTGAAGACAAGGATCATTCTACTAATAAAAATTTATAATGTATTAATATTTCTAATTATCTAAATGCAATAATAATAACGCACCAATTAATGCACAATTGCGATGAGGACAGAGGCTGTCAACCGTCTAGTAAGTTGCTGCCTTCATAAGACGCTTCACTGAAGCTGAAGCAATGAAGCTCAAACCGTCGCTCGTGCACTTTTTAGCGCATTTTCTCATTTATGGAAAAAATGCACTATTGTGCTCGCCATGTCCGTCTGTCTGTCTGTCTGTCTGTCTGTCTGTCCGTCCGTCTGTCCGTCCGTNCGCTGCAGCAAGCAGCCGTGCTGTGCACTGTACGCTGCAGCAAGCAGCCGTGCTGTGCACTGTACGCTGCAGCAAGCAGCCGTGCTGTGCACTGTACGCTGCAGCAAGCAGCCGTGCTGTGCACTGTACGCTGCAGCAAGCAGCCGTGCTGTGCACTGTACGCTGCAGCAAGCAGCCGTGCTGTGCACTGTACGCTGCAGCAAGCAGCCGTGCTGTGCACTGTACGCTGCAGCAAGCAGCCGTGCTGTGCACTGTACGCTGCAGCAAGCAGCCGTGCTGTGCACTGTACGCTGCAGCAAGCAGCCGTGCTGTGCACTGTACGCTGCAGCAAGCAGCCGTGCTGTGCACTGTACGCTGCAGCAAGCAGCCGTGCTGTGCACTGTACGCTGCAGCAAGCAGCCGTGCTGTGCACTGTACGCTGCAGCAAGCAGCCGTGCTGTGCACTGTACGCTGCAGCAAGCAGCCGTGCTGTGCACTGTACGCTGCAGCAAGCAGCCGTGCTGTGCACTGTACGCTGCAGCAAGCAGCCGTGCTGTGCACTGTACGCTGCAGCAAGCAGCCGTGCTGTGCACTGTACGCTGCAGCAAGCAGCCGTGCTGTGCACTGTACGCTGCAGCAAGCAGCCGTGCTGTGCACTGTACGCTGCAGCAAGCAGCCGTGCTGTGCACTGTACGCTGCAGCAAGCAGCCGTGCTGTGCACTGTACGCTGCAGCAAGCAGCCGTGCTGTGCACTGTACGCTGCAGCAAGCAGCCGTGCTGTGCACTGTACGCTGCAGCAAGCAGCCGTGCTGTGCACTGTACGCTGCAGCAAGCAGCCGTGCTGTGCACTGTACGCTGCAGCAAGCAGCCGTGCTGTGCACTGTACGCTGCAGCAAGCAGCCGTGCTGTACGCTGCAGCAAGCAGCTGTGCTATGCACTGTACGCTGCAGCAAGCAGCCGTGCTGTGCACTGTACGCTGCAGCAAGCAGCCGTGCTGTGCACTGTACGCTGCAGCAAGCAGCCGTGCTGTACGCTGCAGCATTAACACTTCACCACTCTGCAGGTACGACATCTGCAGCCAGCAGTCTGAGCGCTGCAGCACGCTCGGGCTTGCAGAGATCGCCGGCATGTGTCATCCTCGTCGCTCCTGCAACGTCAACCAGGACACGGGGCTACAGGTCGCCTTCACCGTCGCTCACGAGCTCGGCCACAAGTGAGTGACAGAGTGGCAGAGAAAGTGACAGAGTGACAGAGTGAGTGACAGAGTGAGTGACAGAGTGAGTGACAGAGTGAGTGGCAGAGTGAGTGACAGAGTGGGTGACAGAGGGAGTGACAGAGTGAGTGACAGAGGGAGTGACAGAATGAGTGACAGAGTGGCAGAGGGAGTGGCAGAGTGAGTTTCAGAGTGAGTGACAGAGTGACGGAGTGATTGACAAAGTGGCAGAGGGAGTGGCAGAGTGAGTGAATGAGTGAGTGACAGAGGGAGTGACAGAGTGAGTGACAGAGTGGCAGAGGGAGTGGCAGAGTGAGTTTCAGAGTGAGTGACAGAGTGACGGAGTGAGTGACAAAGTGGCAGAGGGAGTGGCAGAGTGAGTTACAGAGTGAGTGACAGAGGGAGTGACAGAGTGAGTGACAGAGTGAGTGACAGAGTGAGTGACAGAGTGAGCGACAGAGTGAGTGACAGAGTGAGCGACAGAGTGTGTGACAGAGTGAGTGATAGAGTGAGTGGCAGAGTGAGTGACAGAGTGAGTGACAGAGGGAGTAACGGAGTGAGTCGCAGAGTGAGTGGCCATATTAGTCTTATGCCAATTATAGCACCCTTTTTATGAACAAGTAAATACAATAACTATGGGATAGGTTCCGAAAGTTATATACTTGTCTACAACTCGTCTCTGAACGATGAAATTACGCTGGTAACTTCTTGGATGAGAATTTTACAACGTTGGGTCAAATCGCTTTATTTTCTGTTAAATTGAAAAATACAAGCAAACGGTCGCGCATATCGCACGTTAGAATAGATGGAAGATAGAATGCTAGTTAGCAGAAACAAGATAAGGTTCCCCCCTTTAGTCCCTATTCTCAAAACGTGAAATCGAGAACGTCGCCTGTTCTTGAAATTTTAAGTCCCTTTTTTCGAAGCGTCAATTCCTTGTTTTTAAAGTGTATCGAGTCCCTGTTCTTGGGGTGTAAAGTCCTTGTTCTCGTAGCATCAAGTCCTTGTTCTTAAGGTGTGTCGGGTCCCTGTTCTTGGAGTGTCAAGTCCTTGTTCTCGTAGCATCAAGTCGTCCTTGTTCTTAAGGTGCGTCGAGTCCCTGTTCTTGAAGTGTGAAGTCCTTGTTCTCGTGGCATCAAGTCCTTGTTCTTGAGGTGTCGAGTCCCTGTTCTTGGAGTGTCAAGTCCTTGTTCTCGTAGCATCAAGTCCTTGTTCTCGTAGCATCAAGTCCCTGTTCTCATAGCATCAAGTCCTTGTTCTCATAGCAAGTCCTTGTTCTCATAGCAAGTCCTTGTTCTCATAGCAAGTCCTTGTTCTCATAGCAAGTCCTTGTTCTCGTAGCATCAAGTCCTTGTTCTCGCAGCATCAAGTCCTTGTTCTCGCAGCATCAAGGAGTTGTTCTCGCAGCATCAAGTCCCGTTTAGAAAGTTTCAATTCCACAGTTACGCCACTGCGCGTCCCCGAGAAGCCGTCGCGCTATTCCCAAGCACGCGGAGCGTCCGGACAATTTCATGCCTTGTTCACCCCGGGCCGCTGGAGCCTATTGCTTGGGACAGCCGGTGATGGCTGCCTAACTTTGCAGTGTCGAACTGCTCGAGACTTTGTGGGGGACTTGGAGACTTGATAGTGTTAGCGGGGACTGGTGCATGCACTGCAAGACTTGCTAGTTTAGGAAGCTAAGGACTCTTGGGATCCTCTTGATGTTGGGATCCTTGTTGTTGATCAGAGACCAGCCCTGCCGAGACAATCATATTACCAGACACGGTCTCTGCCGGTGATGGGTGCCTCTGTGTTGATGAGAGACCAGACTGGCAGAGACAGCTATATTATGTAGACACGGTCTCTGCTGGTGATGGGAGCCTTTGTGTTGACCAGAGACCAGACCTGCAGAGACAATCATATTACCAGACACGGTCTCTGCTGGTGATGAAAACCTTTGTGTTGACCAGAGTTCTGCCCTGCAGAGACAATTATATTACGGAGACACGGTCTCTGCTGGAGATGAACACCTTTGTGTTGATCAGAGACCAGCTCTGCAGAGACAATTATATTACCAGACATGGTCTCTGCTGGTGATGGGAGCCTTTGTGTTGATCAGAGACCAGGCTTGCAGAAACAATCATATTACTAGACACGGTCTCTGCTGGTGATGGGTGCCTCTGAGTTTATGAGAGACCAGACTTACAGAGACAGTTATATTATGTAGACACGATCTCTGCTGGTGATATGAGCCTTTGTGTTGACCAGAGACCAGCCTTGCGGTGACAGTTATATTACGGAGACACGGTCTCTGCTGGTGATGAACATCTTCGTGCTAATCAGAGACGAGTCTTAAGGCGTGTCGTGCGTTATGCACATCATTAGAGTCTCAAGCCTTAACAAGTAACCGCGTCGTGACGAGCTTGTCTCATTAAAACATGTTTAGCTCCTCGCTTATCTAATTAAATAAAATAATGGAACAGCTACTCATTTAGTGTCGCTCTTTAGCTAAAAAGAACATAATTTTACTCGAAAATACATTTTTAAACATATATATTATCTATCCATAAAGTTTCGATTTTTATTTTTCCTAATAAATTAATTAATTACACACCCCTAATTTCGTCGAAATCGATTTTTTATGGTTTGATATCAGTATTTTGTTTGAAAGTAGTTTAAACAAGAAACTGATGATTTTTGAGTTATTGAACGTTATTATTTCATAAGAGTTCAATTGTTTGATTCTCCATTGAAATTTATTGCATCAATCTATTAAATTACCTTTTAATGCGGCTGCTATATCGCCAGACAAGACATATAGCGGCCGCCATGTTACCCCCCACCCCCAAGCCATGTTCACCCACCTCCCCCCCAATGCCATTTGCATACCTACCTCTTGCCAAGACAGGGCATGGGGGTAACGCGTCGTAAACGTGCCAGCAATGTTTCTTGATAGCAGTGTAATGTACTTCATGTGTCGCAACATTAGCGTCAGTGTAGCTGCCACCGGGCAAAGTAATGGGGAGCTTCAGTGGGGGAGAGGGGAGGATATCGTGAGGGGGAGGAGTATGAGGAAGGGGGGCTTTAGAAGGGAGGGTAAGAGCGGAAAGCAGAGGGACGGGAGGTATGGAGAGGGAAAGAAAGGGGAGGTTTAAGAAGGAAAAGAGGAAGAGAGTGAAACAGAGGGACGAGAGGTATGGAGAGGGAAAGAAAGGGGGAGGGGGTTAAGAAGGGAAACAAGGGTCTAGCGAAGAGAGGAAACTGTTTACGAAAAAAAGTACCTATAAAGAGAGGAAGGTGTTACAAATTAACAGAGATGCGAGGATAACATTCTCATGGGAATGTTGTCACAGCGGCTGTAGACATCGAAGTCTTCCCGACAAACATTTCATCCGATTAAACTTCAGCGTCGCTCCGACCACTCAGACTTCATACATCGGAAAAGATTAATGATGATAAAATAAATCTTGATTTCTTTAAGCTACAACTTGAAAAGCTCCTGACTGAAGGCATAAGGACTTATTCGATCATCATTGAGCTTTTTCGAAAGCTTGACTTGAGATTCTCATACCAGCTAATTAGTTAGGCAATCGACGCCAGGGTAATGGACTCTTGGGGTTATAGTTGCCTTCAAGTGAAGTATGTGCTCTGAAATGAATGACTATTGCTCACATTTTCGCAATGAAAAACCCCGTAACACTTGACGTGAACGCTTGAGCATAGGTTTATCCTTGTAGATCCGCTAAAAAATCCGTGATGATAATTAAGTTCTAAAATGTAAGTGATACTGGATATTTCATCGTTGAATAACTGTTTAAAATCTATATGAGGCCCTCCGTTCCTACGCGTATGTTGTCCTCCATTGTTAACTGCAGAAATGCACACTTGAAAAATTATTGCATAATCGTCATTTTAAATAAAAGAAGCAATAAAAGAAATAGTCTAAGTGTTGAACAGAAGCAATAGAGAAGAAGGCGTTACAAATTAACAGAGATGCGAGGATAACATTCTCATGGGAATGTTGTCACAGCGGCTGTAGACATCGAAGTCTTCCCGACAAACATTTCATCCGATTAAACTTCAGCGTCGCTCCGACCACTCAGACTTCATACATCGGAAAAGATTAATGATGATAAAATAAATCTTGATTTCTTTAAGCTACAACTTGAAAAGCTCCTGACTGAAGGCATAAGGACTTATTCGATCATCATTGAGCTTTTTCGAAAGCTTGACTTGAGATTCTCATACCAGCTAATTAGTTAGGCAATCGACGCCAGGGTAATGGACTCTTGGGGTTATAGTTGCCTTCAAGTGAAGTATGTGCTCTGAAATGAATGACTATTGCTCACATTTTCGCAATGAAAAACCCCGTAACACTTGACGTGAACGCTTGAGCATAGGTTTATCCTTGTAGATCCGCTAAAAAATCCGTGATGATAATTAAGTTCTAAAATGTAAGTGATACTGGATATTTCATCGTTGAATAACTGTTTAAAATCTATATGAGGCCCTCCGTTCCTACGCGTATGTTGTCCTCCATTGTTAACTGCAGAAATGCACACTTGAAAAATTATTGCATAATCGTCATTTTAAATAAAAGAAGCAATAAAAGAAATAGTCTAAGTGTTGAACAGAAGCAACTAGCCTAATCAGAATAAAATATTTTACAGAACAGAAGCCTAATCCAATAAAATATTTTGTTCAGCGTGCGACCACCTAAAGGTTTCCAGCACATGCCCTTGCTATAGCCAACCTTTACACATCACAACGCAGTCATCGTCACGCCTGCTCATAAATTATCTGCTTATTCCTGTAAGTCTTGAGCCGCTGGTCCTGCCCTTGCAGCTTTCTTTTCATTCGCGGTCTCATTTTGGGGGGCGACCAGGCCATTGTCCCGCGGCATTCACAGCGCCCAACACTAAATCCTAGTCTTGGTTGCCCTCTAATATGGCACTGAGCCTCCGTAGACCTGCAGTCGTTTGCTCGGTAATGTGGCTGCGAGTCTCCGTAGACTTTGTCTCCTTTTTCCACTCGCGTACCTTTGGAGTCATTTGTTTTTAATGCAGTTGCGAATCTCATTATAATTTCTGTTGTTTCCCCTATCGCACGGCAGTGAAACGACAAAAACTCTGTCGTTTGCTTCTAAAATTCAAAAGAGAACCACGATGAGTAGGTCCAGAAAGTGGACTTTGAGCGAGCTAGAAACATTGAACTTTTGTTTTGCCTTATCGGTAGCAAGATTTTAATTGCGGTAGCAAATATGCATGTGGAACTGCACAGCTTTAGAAATACAGCATGCAAAAAATAATTGTCCCCATTTCCAGTAGCAGAGAGTATATTACACTGCGCAATGTTACTGCTAATTGATGGAAATAATTTCATAATTGAATCCAGATTTTATTCATTGGACGAACATACGTAGAATTATTCGCCTAACAACCATTTTGAGATGTTGATTTCTAAGTTGTAAACATTTAACAGCCCATGGGATATTCAATATCCTGACAATCTGGTATTATTTTCAGTTATCTTATACAAGGTCTCCTAGCCCACACATTTGCAGGTGATTTCGCCTGCATGTCACGCTACTGCTTGAATGTTTGAGATTTTCGTCTGCGTTATTAAATCTTAGCAGTTCATGGTAGACTGCAATGAAAATGTCAATGATTCAAGATTATAAATAATAGAAAAATAATAAATCTGAAGAGATAGCCCAGATGACAAAACAGGTTATTGTATGTTTTTTATTCATATAATCGGTGGAAAGCTGTGAGAATTGGGCCCTATTTGCGCTAATTTTACGTGTAAACTCGACCGTAAATGTGCAAGCAGACAAGCCGACCTCGTCTCAGTGGGCTGATGCTCGTAACTTAGATCGTAACTTCGTGTTCCAGAGCGCCCTTGATAATTATATACGCTTAAAGCGAACAGCGTTCGTATATATACTGTAAATGCTTTAAGCGTATAGCATTCTTATATATACTGTAAATGCTTTAAGCGTATAGCGTTCTTATATATACTGCAAATGCTTTAAGCGTATAGCGTTCGTATATATACTGTAAATGCTTTAAGCGTATAGCGTTCCTCTCCTGCATTCGTGAACCTTAATTATTTCAAAAAATGCAAATGGCAAGATACAGTAAGATCCACAAACAACAGGTCTCATTCTTTGAATAATTAGTGTGCCTCAAATTTACAAGTCTTTCACAATTTTCTCAATATAGGCATAAAAATATGGCTACTGATTCCGACGACAAGCTAGAATTTCTTGGACTCGTTCTACCTATGGGATCACTGTAAGAAAGTTTTAACTGATATCATCTTCATAGCAGGAACAATTTGATAAGGAGACTCGAATAAATGATTCTAATTAATCTAATGACCTTAATTATTACGATCACATTCTATTATTTATGGAAAAGTCTTCCGGGTCCAACTACAAGCTAAGGACCCCATTCCTCCTCCCTCGGCGGCTGTTAATGCAAATTCTTACGGAAGAACTTGATGGTAATCTGACGAGGCCGCTGGCTTGCTTTTCAGCAGAGATTCCAGAAAGTTGGCGGTACTGCAGCTGCTGCTGCTGCTACTGCTGCTGCTGCCTAGCATCTACTGCTGCTGCTGCTGCTGCTGCTGCTGAGCACCCTCAGCTCAGATCTCAGCACGAGTGCTGTGCCAGCAGCTCTGCCCTGCGTTGTCCTACGGTCAACTTTGTCGCTCACTGCCCGGCATTTACGAGCCTCAGATCTCAGGGCTGACGGCGGCTTTGATGTATTAGGGAATTCATCGAATGAGTCGCCGTGTTCGGAGAATATACTCAGAGGAATTAATGAGAGTTTGTCCAAATAGTAATGTCCTTTTGCCCTGATGTAGGTCATCTTAACCCAGTGTGGCCCGGAAAAAAGAAGGAGCAGTGCTACTAGCAGTTAGTTTGTCATCATTTGGACAACTTGACGCACTGATTTTATGAGACTGGAGCCGCTTCACATGCTGTCTGCAGAGACGATATCGAAGCGTGGCATAAACTTGATGAAATATTTATACTATTTTCCTGTATCACGATGAAATATATTCAACTGATATATAAATTTCTATCATTTTTCTGATAGTAACTCTAATATAAGTCCACAAAAGGCAACTGATAATCAGTGATTTTAAAAATAAATCTGATAGAAAATATCTTTTGCTTGTGCTACGATTTAACATGAACTGTTCAAAGTGAATAGCATGTTTTGGAATTTAATTTTCATATTGATATGAAAAAATGTGCTTCTGCTAAACCGGAAGAAGAAACCAAATCCAGATATTTTTTTAAAATTATTTTCACTTTCAAACTGCATTTTATTTTTTGGCGTTCTCTAACTGCCCTGCAACTGCTGGCGTTCTCTAACTGCCCTGCAACTGCTGGCGTTCTCTAACTGCCCTGCAACTGCTGGCGTTCTCTAACTGCCTTGCAACTGCTGGCGTTCTCTAACTGCCCTGCAACTGCTGGCGTTCTCTAACTGCCCTACAACTGCTGGCGTTCTCTAACTGCCCTGCAACTGTTGGCGTTCTCTAACTGCCCTGCAACTGTTGGCGTTCTCTAACTGCCTTACAACTGCTGACGTGCTCTCGCCCAAATCCTTCCTATTATATACAAGTACAGTCGCGTGCTTGCTAAGTTCACCGGGGCAGTGGCTTGAACGGCTTTCTTTTAATATTTGTTTATTCTGTATTTTAGTATCTTCTAAACGTATTAAAGATTTTACCACTCAACGACAAGCATGATACCCGTTCAAATATTTTAAATTGACACTTTATTAATTTTAACACTTTTCTAATTTTAATAACACTTTTCTGATATTAAACTTTTCTCTCCCCTCCCTTACCTTCCAAAAAATTTATAAATATCTACAAGTTCGGGCCATGTTTGGGCAGTTGAATGGAAGAAAACTTCGACTGCATTTATTCGATGTGTCTACTTATCTATTTATTGGAATTATTTACAATTTGTCAATACAGAAGGCGTTAAGTCGTCTAAAGTAATTTTTATTCAGTGACGCCTTAATTGAACTGTGAAGTAGGTTGAATTACAGAAAACGTACTCTGTTCTAAATATATGAACCTTCATACCTGCCAAAAATACGAGACATGCATATACACTGCATAGATAAAAACCAAATTATTTCTAAATGAAAAAAAAAAATGTTTTCAAGTCCCTCTCAGGATGCCAAACTCTTTGAGACTTGAGACCGAGCATTTCTTATCTTGCAGAAACTATGAATGAGCTTGTCGATACGCACCATTCATCCTTGTCCGTTCATCCCATTCACTAAAATGAACGCACCCCGGAGTCTTGAATACAATCCGCGGTGCAAGAACTTCACGGAACACTGATAGAAATTTATGGGTCGCATTATCCAAATATTGTCAAACATTCTCACTCACGGCACTAGCAGATAGTGAACGTAACATTGATATACGCGCTTTTTTCCGGTCCAATTAACTGGGTTATGATTACCAACGTAAGGGCAAAATGGTGAATCACTGTTTGAATAAAGTCTCGCTTTTTTCTCGTCACGCAGGTTTTTTCCCTCTCCTTACGCAGGTTTTTTCCTCTTCTTGCGCAGGTTTTTTCCTCTCCTTACGCAGGCTGTTTCCTTTCTTTACGCAAGCTTTTCCCTCTCCTTTATATACGCAGGTTTTTTCCTCTCCTTACACAAGTTTTTTCCCCTCCTTACGCAGGTTTTTCCTCTTCTTACGCAGGTTTTTCTTTCCTTATACAGGTTTTTCCAACTCTTCACGCATATTTTTCCTCTCGCCTCGACGCCGTTATCAGGCCGTTCAAAAGTGCCTCTTTTGTCGAGGGTCTCATCACTTGCTGGGATGTGAGACTCAAAATTCGCGTATCGTGAATCCATCATCGGGCCAAATTCCCCCTCACTTCCCCTCGGCGGGGAGTTCATTAGGCCGAGGGCGATGCTTGCATATCGTTACCAGGGCACCATTTTCCCCTCACTTTCCCTTCACTTTCCCCTGACTTTCCCTTCACTTTCCCTTCACTTTCCCTTCACTTTCCCTTCACTTTCCCTTCACTTTCCCTTCACTTTCCCTTCACTTTCCTCTTACATTTTCCTCTTACACTTTCCTCAATTTCACACTTTTTCCTGATCCCTAAAATCTTAAAAATGTTCGTAACTGTGTCGTCTGCTCGATTACTTGAATGCGTCTTCATTTAAGATCCTAATTATAATGATTACAACGATTTCCATTCTAATAATAGCTTTTGCAATGCCCTCTTAAAACGATTTCACCTTCAATCATGATTTGGTTGCTATCAGCCTTCTTACCGTTACAATAATCTTAGTATGAAATAATCTCTCCATCGGAAATCACAATTGCAACGATTATTTATCACTGTAAACATACTCTCTAGAATGATAAGCAAAAAAATATCACTCAATAATTAAATGACACGTAATTTGGAGATATAAACTCAGAAAAATTAGTGAAACTTTGTCCGAATATCTATGCATTCTATCCCAATGCTGTCTCTTATACACATCTAGATGTGTATAAGAGACAGCAGTGGGATAGGTTCCGAAAGTTATATACTTGTCTACAACTCGTCTCTGAACGATGAAATTACGCTGGTAACTTCTTGGATGAGAATTTTACAACGTTGGGTCAAATCGCTTTATTTTCTGTTATATTGAAAAATACAAGCAAACTGTCGCGCATATCGCACGTTAGAATAGACGGACGATAGAATGCTNTGGCCGTTACTGAGGGCACGTGACCGTTACTGAGGGCACGTGGCCGTTACTGAGGGCACGTGGCCGTTACTGAGGGCACGTGGCCGTTACTGAGGGCACGTGGCCGTTACTGAGGGCACGTGGTCGTTACTGAGGGTACGAGGCCCTTATTGCGGGCACGTGGTCTCGACTAAGACCTTGTAGGCCTGACTTGTGGGTCTAGCATGTGGTCATTAACGTCCTAGCATGTGGGCCTTGCTTGCTGACATAGCATGTGGTCCCAGCATGTGGTCCTAGCATGTGGTCCCAGCATTTAGTCCCAGCATTTAGTCCCAGCACATGGACCCATCATGAGGACTCAGCGCTTGGACCAAACACTGCGCTTTAACCTCCGCCTCGGCCTCACCGCAATCGCTATGATTGAGCCCAAGCCCCACCCCGCCCACTTCATGAACCCAGCCCCAATATAGAGCCTAAATTACGACCATGTCTGAGCCCCAGATCTCGGTAATGCTTTGGATGGCCGTCCATAGTCGCTGATTGCTTGTTATTGACGATAAATTTTCTTGTGTGATGATAGCTCCTGCCGAAGATAAGTGGCCGTACCTGAGGGCACGTGGCCGTTACTGAGGGCACGTGATCGTTACTGAGGGCACGTGGCCGTTACTGAGGGCACGTGACCGTTACTGAGGGCACGTGGCCGTTACTGAGGGCACGTGACCGTTACTGAGGGCACGTGGCGTTACTGAGGGAACGTGACCGTCACTGAGGGCACGTGGCCGTTACTGAGGGCACGTGACCGTTACTGAGGGCACGTGGCGTTACTGAGGGCACGTAGCCGTTACTGAGGGCACGTGGCCGTTACTGAGGACACGTGGCCGTTACTGAGGGCACGTGACCGTTACTGAGGGCACGTGGCCGTTACTGAGGGCACGTGGCCGTTACTGAGGGCACGTTGCCGTTACTGAGGGCACGTGGCCGTTACTGAGGGCACGAGCCCATTACTGAGGGCACGTGGCCGTTACTGAGGGCACGTGACCGTTACTGAGGGCACGTAGCCGTTACTGAGGGCACGTGACCGTTACTGAGGGCGCGTGGCCGTTACTGAGGGCACGTAGCCGTTACTGAGGGCACGTGGCCGTTACTGAGGGCACGTAGCCGTTACTGAGGGCACGTGGCCGTTACTGAGGGCACGTGGCNTGGTCGTAGCATGTGGTCCTAGCATGTGGTCCTAGCATGTGGTCGTAGCATGTGGTCGTAGCATGTGGTCCTAGCATGTGGTCGTAGCATGTGGTCGTAGCATGTGGTCGTAGCATGTGGTCGTAGCATGTGGTCCTAGCATGTGGTCCTAGCATGTGGTCCTAGCATGTGGTCGTAGCATGTGGTCGTAGCATGTGGTCCTAGCATGTGGTCGTAGCATGTGGTCCTAGCATGTGGTCCTAGCATGTGGTCGTAGCATGTGGTCCTAGCATGTGGTCGTAGCATGTGGTCCTAGCATGTGGTCGTAGCATGTGGTCCTAGCATGTGGTCCTAGCATGTGGTCCTAGCATGTGGTCCTAGTATGTAGTCCTAGCATGTGGTCCTAGCATGTGGTTCTAGCATGTGGTCCCAGCATTTAGTCCCAGCACATGGACCCATCATGAGGACTCAGCGCTTGGACCAAACACTGCGCTTTAACCTCCGCCTCGGCCTCACCGCAAGACGCAATTCTTAGAACAATCGCCCTCAGCGCCAGCCTCTACTTTCAAAAAAAAGTTAAGAGACGGTATGTTCATGAACCAATCATTGACGGCCTTTCAAGCAAAATCCACCAATCATAGACAAGAAAATATAGAGCGGTAGTACTTACGTTCACTATATACCTACTTTAAAAAAAAGTTAAGAGATCGTAAGTTCATCAGCCAATCATTGACGGCCTTTTAAGCAAAATCCACCAATCGTTGACAAGAAAATAGAGCGTAAGTACTTACGTTCACTTTGCAAGCTTTGAAAGTATGGCCCCTGAGCGCCAGCCCTCCACTTCACCTCCACCTCCATGGACGTCAGAGTTCTGTAGTCGACAAAGAGCGACTGTGGCGTATATAAAGCCACACGAATTGTGGCGTATATTAAGCCGCACGAATTGTGGCGTATATTAGGCCCCACGAATTGTGGCGTATATTAAGCCGCACGAATTGTGGCTTATATTAAGCCGCACGAATTGTGGCGTATATTAAGCTGCACGAATTGTGGCGTATATTAGGCCGTACGAATTGTGGCGTATATTAGGCCGTACGAATTGTGGCGTATATTAGGCCGTACGAATTGTGGCGTATATTCGTATAACACTAATGCAGCACCAGCAGCACAACACTGCAGCACTAATGCAGCACCAGCAGCACAACACTGCAGCACTACTGCAGCACCAGCAGCACAACACTGCAGCACTAATGCAGCACCAGCAGCACAACATTGCAGCACTAATGCAGCACCAGCAGCACTAATGCAGCACTAACACAGCGCTGTAGTAAACGCTGCAGCCAACAGCGCTGGCTGAGAATGTGTACCATCAATTCGGTTGTGTTTACGTCTTCAGAATAACGGTATATAGGGAAGCTGTAACCTGGGAAATATATGACCGAGTGATGAAGGTAGCAAGCAAATTCCGCTCAATGCAGCATCGAGCGTGCAACCAATTCACTGCTCCACGTTATAACAGTGCAATCTCTTTATAAATAATTAATTCCAGACGTAATGCACTGGTTCACGTGCGAACAGTGCAGTCGTTTTATAAAAAATTAAAGACGAAAGTGAAAGACTCACGACACGGAACTCGCACCCTTCTTTTCAATCTCGTAATCCCAGAACCAAAATTTCTGTCACCATGATAGCTGATAGCGAAGACCGGTTGTCGTTATTGAAATAAAGTGGCCAGTGGTTTGCAATGACCAATAAACCATTTGGCCATCAGTTTGTCATTTTTATGAAAAATGCGAGACATAAACAATCCTCCTCCTCATCCTGAGCTTCCACAGAAAGATTTATGACAGCTCTTGGTCTTATAATTTGACATCAGATAGCATTAGTCACAGGGACTGGCACTCCTCGTTTAGGTTTATACGTTTTTAACTAGTACACTGTCAAAAATATCTACGACAAAGTGAAAACTCTGAGAATTCCAGGTTTTTACATAAGCAAGAAACAAAATTTTAAAAATATTGTTGCATCACACGGCGTGTGATGCAACTAAAAAAACTAAAGTACACTAAACTTTCTGCTCTTGTAACGTTCTCATGTGTCCTGTATCATTCCATTACCCATGTAAGCTTTATCGTCGTATGCTGCACTGCTTATGAGATTTTTTGGGACAAAAGCATCAATAAATCAAATTTATCTATCAATTACTGCAATACTAAATTACCCAACTTGTTGTCATATAACCTTCATAGGAACAACTGTCCTGAGACACGTGGTAGTCTACAACAGATTGGGCAGTTGCCCATTCATTCCAATGTTACATTCACTTAGTTTTCTGTCGTGCAGCATATCAGAGTTGAAATTTTACATAAACGCACCAGGACGAATACATGGATCGAAGAATATATAAAATTGGAAGAGATGCATGAAATTAAACGCCATGTCAATCTCAATTTTAACTTGCACCAGCTCAAATCCCGCTGATTAGAAATTTCCGCCCGGTTGGACAGCAGAATTTCTTGTTGACTTTAACAAGCGAAAGAATTGACAGCTCAGCAAAACATACTTGCACGAGTTTAGCGGCAATAAATCAGCGAATTGTTCTCAAAGCTTAACGTGATCGAAGGGCAAACTTCTGGCAATGTCGTGCTGTCGGGGCATTTGCGTCATGCTTAGGAATTTCAACAGGGAGTCACATACCTCTTGTGTGATCCGCATGTGACCAGACGTTCGCGTCCTTAGCTTGAATGGTGGCCATCCAGACCGGAATGTCAGCCACTAACTTCTTAAAAACACTTTAAGAGATTAGCAATGAAAGGCACTGTTTTTTGGGTTCACTACGGGTGGTTTTCAAAAAACACTTTTTAGCGATTGACAATAAAATACACCGTTTTTTTTCAGTTCACCACTGGTGGTTTTGATGCTTTATTTTGAACACATTATGACACTTTAAAACAAGCACGTTACGCAGTAACAAGGCGACAAGATGTACCATACAAGAATTGTACAAGCCCAGCCAGAGTGCGGGCTCAATGCTAGACTTTTAGCCGTAAACAAGATCGGTAGTTGGTAGCTGTCACTATAGGGCCAGAACTACATATAACTACGCAGAATAGCTCGCAGGACACAACTGATTTAGCGGCAAATGAAAGCACTCTCTACACCACGCTCTGCATGAGACAAACTATCCGATAATAGGTCGGGAACGAACACGTCACGTCGCAGATCTCCCTGAAGATTTCTTAGTAATCATTAAAATAATTTTGTAATAACTCCAAGACAACTAAAAACACAGCTAGTAAAGAAAACAAAATATAGTGAACGATATTCCATCGTTCACACGCAGAACTTGCAAGCCCTGCGAAAGAACATTGTGCTTATACAAGATACGTACATATCATTACAACCAGGATGGAATATCCTAAACATGGCACTATAGCTACCTGAATTTAGTATGTTATATGACATTATATCGCATGATTTACGGCGAATAACGAAATCATTCCCACCAGTTTCCGTATTGCCATCACTAAACGTGAATTTTCTGTATTCATGTTACGTCTGTACAACTTTATAGTCGGTACGCTCAGCCGAAAATAATCGCGCTGGAAGTCTCTACACCCGAGCGAATTAAATCCAATCTCTGGGCCTATTCTTTCAAAAAAAGTTAAGAGATCGTAAGTTCATCAGCCAATCATTGACGGCCTTTCAAGCATAATCCACCAATCATAGACAAGAAAATAGAGCGTAAGTACTAACGTTCACTTAGCGAGCTTTGAAAGTATCCACCAATCATAGACAAGAAAATAGAGCGTAAGTACTTACGTTCACTTAGCGAGTTTTGAAAGTATGGCCCCTGGTCCAGAGTTCTTATTGTTTACATTTCATTACCTTTATTTATGTTCTAATAATTTTTACTTTTATTATTTGTATTTCAATATTTTTGCAGTATTGCTTTATTTGCCAGTTTGTCGTAAAAGAAAAAGGCAAGTAAACGTTCATTGCCGATGAATATGTGATTATTCTGAATTTCGTGTAACTCACGAACACCATACGTTTGTTTGAATGAAGTTTATTTATTCATATTGGATTTAAACGTGACTTTACCATATTATTTATTGTGATCCTTCGGCGTGATGATGGATCCTTCAGAGCCTGCAGGATTCTTCGACAGATCTTGCGTGCGAATTCTTTTATTAAACTGTTGCTGCTGATTGAACTCAAGACAATAAATATGGCATAAAAAAATTATCAATAGAATCAAGTACGATTGGCACTAAATGCATCAAATCCTGACACGATTATAAACAGTGCTGGTATTCATTTCTAGCTGAAGAATTTTGAAGATTTATTATTTTTTTTTGGTAAATATTTATATCTTGTTCGTCATTTTTTAATGAATGCGTATATTTTTAGTCGCTTTCTGTCATGGAAATGACGTCACATTAAACTATTGGAATAAACCCATATTAATTTTTCGCCGCTTTTTCCTCTTGCTATATGATTGTTGAAATTCTCTACAAAGCAAAAATCTTGTTTTTTCTGAACTTTTTTATTTTCATTTATTTGCTTCTTTTAAAATAATATTAATAAAATGACAATACAGCAACACTTTCCTCCTACTATATCTGAGATACTTCTGAATGATGCCATGTACATTGTACATATCTCGAAATTTAGTGTTTCAAAAATGAATGGAAAAAATGTGCTATGGAAGTCAATAATTCCACATCTCTACTCATAAACTCTACTAGTTTTGTGCAAAATTTCTAGCGTTTAGATCTTTCTGCCTTACCTACACCTGAGCTCGGTCCTTCCCCTTACGTGATGTCCCCACACCTCAGCGTGGAGGCTCACCCTCTCTCCTGGTCATCCTGTAGTAGGAAGGAAGTCACCCAGTTCTTCGAGTGAGTACAGCACCGATAACCATACTTTCCGTGCCTAACTTGCCTCTTCTCTTGTGTCTGCCTATCCTTTTCAGCTCATTTTCTCATTTATGGAGAAAATGCACTATGGTGCTCGCCATGTCCGTCTGTCCGTCCGTCCGTCTGTCTGTCCGTTCGTGACTTCACGTTTTCCTCAACAAGAAGCCCTCTGTCACTCACTGCATGCAGTGAGTGCTGAGTTATATTTTGTTACCTTGTCTTTATATATCATGTGCACATCGTTTACTTCAAATCAAATTTCTCTTGCTGCATTTCTATTCGAATCTATTTTTCAGTTTGAAGTCATTTTTCTAGCTATTCGTACAAACAATAAAAAATGTTTTATTTTCTACTATCTAACTTCAATAATGAAAGTTAAATTCAATTTGAAGTAGGCTCAGGAATAATGCAAATGTGATTTAACTTTGATGAACAATATTTTGATAACTGTAACCTGCGCAGGGCTAAATAGCCAAGCAAGCCTCACTTTTGTATTCAGGGTACGTGCAAAAAAAAAAAAAAACTCGTCAAAACTTGCCTTTTTGTTCCTCTTTGCTGTAGACGTTGGACTTTATGAGCGGAGTGAGGAGAATTTTTATAATGTGTGCGTGTTGTGAGAAATCATATAGAACGCGTAAGTAAAAAAAGCGTTGCTTGGAGACGTTGAAAACTGCTATTACTTCAACACTTTTGCTCCATGACTGACATTAATATTTCAACACGAACCATGTAACAATATCATAATATAACAAGTACCGATAGTTATACACTGAATTTTACACTACATGAAGATCAGCTTGCAGCAAGGCTACTGTGACCCAGTATATGCAAATAATGACTTACTGGAAATTTTGGCGCGTAAAGCACGCGAAATGCTCTTGCATTTTTTTAATTAATGAAGAACTTCACAATCATCCACCCTAAACCTGATCATTGAGCGTCGTCTTTACGTACAAAGACACCAGCTTTGTGACACCAAATTGTGCCTTTAGGTCAATTATAGGACGTCTTCATCCAAGGTCACGCTGATACACCGTCTTCGTCGTCCACCGTCTTCAAGCCGAGGAGGTCTGCCTCGCCACTAAAGGCGTAGGAATTAGAAACTTTAAACCCACAGCAAAATATTAATTATGAAAATATAACTGAGTTGCTTTGGTGATGGAATTTCCGACCATTCGCAGCCGGGAGTGGGGGGCATGTTTGGATGACATTGTCGGGTGCCATGTTTGCTGCGGTGCAGCGTTAATGCTGTAATGCTGCGGTGCTGCGTGCTTATAGTTACTGACTAAGCGTCAGTCTTGCGTAACTGAAAAGTCATACAGCATTTAGTAAAGCAGCATTACTGTTGCATTAACAGAATAACACTTATGCAGCACCAGCAGCACGTTACACTGCAGCACTAACACAGCGCTGTAGTAAACGCTGCAGCACTACAGCAGCACCAGCAGCACAACGTTGCAGCACCAACACAGCGCTGCAGTAAACGCTGCAGCCAACAGCGCTGGCTGAGAATGTGTACCATCAATTCGGTTGTGTTTACATCTTCAGAATAACGGTATAGAGAAGCTGTAACCTGGGAAATATATGACCGAGTGATGAAGGTAGCAAGCAACTTCCGCTCACTGCAGCATCGAGCGTGCAACCACTTCACTGCTTCACGTTATAACAGTGCAATCTCTTCATAAATAATTAATTCAAGGCGCAATGCACTGCTTCACGTGCGAACAGTGCAGTCGTTTTATAAAAAAAATTAAAGACAAAAGTGAAAGACTCACGACACGGAACTCGCACCCTTCTTTTCAATCTTGTAATCATTGAACTAAAATTTTTATCGTCACGATAGCTGATGGCGAAGACCGGTTTTCGTTATTGAAATAAACTGGCCAGTGGTTGGCAATGACCAATAAACCATTTGGCCATCAGTTTCTGTCATTTTTATGAAAAATGCGAGACATAAACAATCCTCCTCCTCATCCTGAGCTTCCACAGAAAGATTTATGACAGCTCTTGGTCTTATAACTTGACATCAGATGGCATTAGTCAGAGGGACTGGCACTCCTCGTTTAGGTTTATACGTTTTTAACTAGTACGCTGTCAAAAATATCTACGACAAAGTGAAAACTCTGAGAATTCCAGGTTTTTACATAAGCAGGAAACAAAATTTTAAAAATATTGTTGCATCACACGGCGTGTGATGCAACTAAAAAAACTAAAGTACACTAAACTTTCTGCTCTTGNTAGCGGCAAATGAAAGCACTCTCTACACCACGCTCTGCATGAGACAAACTATCCGATAATAGGTCGGGAACGAACACGTCACGTCGCAGATCTCCCTGAAGATTTCTTAGTAATCATTAAAATAATTTTGTAATAACTCCAAGACAACTAAAAACACAGCTAGTAAAGAAAACAAAATATAGTGAACGATATTCCATCGTTCACACGCAGAACTTGCAAGCCCTGCGAAAGAACATTGTGCTTATACATGACACTAATCATTACAACCAGGATGGCATATCCTAAACATGGCACTAGCTACCTGAATTTAGTATGTTATATGACATTATATCGTATGATTTACGGCGAATAAGGAAATCATTCCCCACCAGTTTCCGTATGGCCATCACTAAACGTGAATTTTCTTTATTCATGTTACGTCTGTACAACTTTATAGTCGGTACGCTCAGCCGAAAATAATCGCGCTGGAAGTCTCTACACCCGAGCGAATTAAATCCAATCCCGACTTTCTGTCAAGACATATATACCTTCGTTGTGATTCATTGTCACTGTGATGGTACCGATTGACTTGTGGCTTCCATTTTTTTTCTTTTAAAATAAAAAATAAACACGCGTCATCCATCGTTCATACATAAACAATTTCAACTTTTTTCTTTTCATTTTCGATGCGGTCTTAGAAACTGCAAATCATCTCCTCGTAAACTACAAATCTCCAAATAAGAGTATCG
Organism: Hyalella azteca; assembly: GCF_000764305.2. Lineage (NCBI taxonomy): Eukaryota > Metazoa > Arthropoda > Malacostraca > Amphipoda > Hyalellidae > Hyalella > Hyalella azteca. The sequence continues at coordinate 81,136 of NW_025936241.1, read as the reverse complement.
CATTTTAGACGTCCATAGCAACATTTTAGGTTTAATGGGCCCCATAAGACTACTTTGGGCGATAACTTCAGGTTCACTAAAATTTCAAAAAGGCCCCGTCAAGAATTCATGTGGGATGATGTGGCCCAAATGCGGCCTTGCGAAGGCCTCAGGTGGCATCAGCTCGAGGTCTCAAATCTCTCGTGTTTCAAAAATGCGCTCAAAATCCTCCTTAATTACGCAAGTTTGACAGCGCCCGCCTTAAAACTGCACCGCTCAGCGTATAAAACTCAAATTGGCTACATTTGCATGAGGGAATTACTTATGGCGAAACTCTTCTTGCTACCCTCAGGGGGGAACAAGGGCAGGATAATCCCAGTTCTAGGCCCATTCTTTCAAAAAAAGTAAGAGATCGTAAGTTCATCAGCCAATCATTGACGGCCTTTCAAGCAAAATCCACCAATCATAGACAAGAAAATGGAGCGTAAGTACTTACGTTCTTTACCTCTTGGGTTACCTCTTGGGTTACCTCTTGGGTTACTTCTTGGGTTACCTCTTGGGTTACCTCTTGGGTTACCTCTTGGGTTACCTCTTGGTTACCTCTTGGGTTACCTCCTTCGTTACCTCTTGGGTTACCTCTTGGGTTACCTCTTGGGTTACCTCTTTGTACAAAGAGCAAAGCACTTTTAGTCCTTCTGAGGGTTGTCCTGACCAAGTTTGCCCCGAAGTGTGTCAATATTTGAACACTTTTGACCTAATCATTTCCCGTATCTGTGAGTTCCATGCGTATCGTTTTTCTCGATGCTCACATTCAGGAGACCATTGGCGCGATTCTGTAAGTTATCCATGGTATTTGATACGTCGATTGAATTTATTAAATGTTTGAATGATATTATCGATATTGAATGTTGATTTAATATTGACAATTGATTGAATGATATTTGTTTCGTCGAATCGTGATACTTTGTGTGGTAGCAGAAGCTGGCAGCATATACGCCCTGTACTGATAGCTGCTTGATGTACGTATGTACATGGGGCAACATTCAGCTTGAAATGAATAAATGTTTACTACATTGGCTTTTCTATTTCAAACATTATAATATGTGTTTAAAAAATCCTTAAAATGAAGTCAAGCTTTCGATTCTAATGTACAAGCAGGTTAGCAACGCTCGTCAGATTCGATAAATAATTTTCCCTGCAATTTTAGAGTCCTAGCTATCACATCTCGTTTAAATGCTCGCCAACGGTGAATTTGAAGTTAGCCACGGTTAGTACTGGGAGTGATGCTTCACATCTAATATAACGTTGCTTCATCAAGTGTACAGATTATATCGATGCATAAGCGAGTACAGAGATGTCAAAGCATCATCAGAGTTAATGAACCAGGAATGACTAATGAACGAAAAAAACGTGTGATCAAATAGGAATGAGTTCAAACATGGTACCACAAGATTATCGGTGGCACTTCTGCACCCATTTCCAGGCATATTTAATTTTGTTCTGTCCGCCCCCAATACGGAGTTTAACTGACGATCGGAACGAAATGAAACCTACTCAAAATATCAATATCTGTCNAACATTGAATAAAGTAACGCATTTTCCCGGTCAATGCAATAAGAGCAATTTAAACATCGAATATAGCAACAGAGTTTCTCTATCAATCCAATAAGAGCAATTAAAACATTGAATAAAGTAACGCATTTTCCCGGTCAATGCAATAAGAGCAATTTAAACATCGAATATAGCAACAGAGTTTCTCTATCAATCCAATAAGAGCAATTAAAACATTGAATAAAGTAACGCATTTTCCCGGTCAATGCAATAAGAGCAATTTAAACATCGAATATAGCAACAGAGTTTCTCTATCAATCCAATAAGAGCAATTAAAACATTGAATAAAGTAACGCATTTTCCCGGTCAATGCAATAAGAGCAATTTAAACATCGAATATAGCAACAGAGTTTCTCTATCAATCCAATAAGAGCAATTAAAACATTGAATAAAGTAACGCATTTTCCCGGTCAATGCAATAAGAGCAATTTAAACATCGAATATAGCAACAGAGTTTCTCTATCAATCCAATAAGAGCAATTAAAACATTGAATAAAGTAACGCATTTTCCCGGTCAATGCAATAAGAGCAATTTAAACATCGAATATAGCAACAGAGTTTCTCTATCAATCCAATAAGAGCAATTAAAACATTGAATAAAGTAACGCATTTTCCCGGTCAATGCAATAAGAGCAATTTAAACATCGAATAAAGTAACATAGTTTCCCTATCAATTCAATAAAATGAATTTAAACATTGAATGAATCACTCCATATTACCGCGCCAGGGACGCCGTGCGAGCTTCACTGTAAGCCGGACCACCAGTACTACAGCGAGAAGTTGCTCTCCGTCGTCACGGACGGCACGCCTTGTCGTCCCGGTACCAGGGACATGTGCATCAACGGCCTCTGCAAGGTAGGACATCAATCTCATCATCACACAACCAGGAATACCATACAACTTATCAACTGAACAACGGGATTACTTTAGAAAGTTTTCATTCACAGTAATGCTCACTTTGAATGCCAAGATTACCCTACACCGTTGTCATTCATCGCCAAACTTGGTAGGTTGGTAAAAAGAATTTCTCTATAGAGTCCCCTATCTGCAGGAAGTCCCCTAGAGTCTTCTATTTATATAAGCCTTATTTGTAGGAAGTCCTCTAGAGTCTCTTATTTGTAGAAGTCCTATTTATAGGAAGGCTTCTAGCGTCTCCTATTTACAGTCACGGATTCAATTGGCATTCTTCGCAACCTTGATTAAACTCATATTTTAATAACCGTAATTTTTTCCTTGTCACATCTGAAATCTGATTTACTCTGCAGTACTAAGTTACCTACAAATTGAATTCACGCGAACACTGGCAATATCACTTTTCGCCTCGGACAATCGTGCTCACCTTCTCAATGTTCAATTTCCATACATATTATCCTTTAACTCGCCGCCGCTACACGCCAGTCTGACCAGATCAGAGGGAGCCGGAAGTTTCATCAGAGCAACACCGGCCACAAAAGGCCGCCATTTGGCCCAGACAAAACTGGACACAAAAGGCCTCCATTGGGCCGCGTGATGTGCTTAGGCAGGCGGAGGTCTATATAGGAGCGGAAGGAGAATGTTGCAGCATTGTTCCAGTGGAACATCCAAATCAGTCGTGACGATGTTGCTGTATATTTCTACATAAAGATTAAAATCCACCGAGTCGATGCTAAGCATAGTTCTGGAGGAAGATCCAAATGAGCTGGGTCAATGTTTATCATAGTTCTAGCGGAAGATCCAAATCTGTCGGGTCAATGTTTAGCATAGTTTGGAAGAAAGGTCCAAATGAGCCGGGTCAATATTTATCATAGTTCTAGAGGAAGATCCAATTGAGCCGGGTCAATGTTAGCATAGTTTGAAAGAAAGATCCAAATCAGCCGGGACGATTTTCAGTTGTATAATCAGCTATCACCGACACCATGCGATAAACGTGGCCTCTGGCAAATGTTGCCAGTTCGGGTGGTTCATTAATTCTTGACACTATCCCTCAGGCGAACAACCGAAAGATGCGGTACAAGGTTTCGTACCTTAAAGTTAATTAATTAATGTTTTACGAAGATGAAAAATGACACTCCGTTGGTATTGATTTTTTAGAAATTTCATTCTACACACGATATAGTTTTATGGAAGATATAATCTGAATATTATATAGTACCTACTGGAGCACCAGGAACTATGAAGCTCTACGCAAGCGTTATATGCGTTGCAGAGCTTCTGACATGCAGAGCAACAGCGCTACAAAGCTACAGGAGTCCAGATCAGCTATAGTGCTAGGTTACTGGGATGTACTGCACCTGCTGCGTGGCCTTTGACCTGCAGAGTTACTGCTACATGTATGTGGCAGGGCTGCAGAGCTAGTGCAATGCCGGGCAACTACCTTGGTAATCTTGGTATTTGTTTGGGACGTAGCAGTCCCAGGCCACGATGGATCGCCGCCTCTGATTATCGTTCATCCGCCCTCATTTGGGACACCTGATGCTCATTTCATCACCGTAACATTTCATCGGTGCAGAGGTATTGCACCTGCAGTGGTGCAGAGCAGCAGGTCTGACAAACGGGCTGAGTCCAAGCCTCCAAGGCAACTAGACTGCAGAGCGAATTATTTTCATGGTAACCACACTGCAGAGAAGCTGAGCGGCTGAGCTGCAGGACTACTTTGCTTTTTGCCAGGGTCCTAATTGCAACCGCTCCATGAGCGCTTCTTTATCCTTGTGTCCAAATCCAGTAATCCAGCTTAACAAGCGAGCGGCGCGCTCTTTAGCGGCGATGAATTGACGACCAAGTCCTTCATTAAGCCTCGTGTCTAAAGCTGACGTCGCTGTCCCTGTTCATCCTTTGTATTTTGACGCTGGCGAGTCATTATCAGACTTTTTTAAAATCATCCCTTTTCAAAAATAATATTTTATTACAAATCGCAGCAATTGATTATAGATCATGGGTGTTTCTATGACAACGAATTTCATGCCATCACCGACATAGGACGCCGAAAAAGTGAGCCCGAAACTCACAGTACTAGATAAAGAACAAGGTAGTACTGAATAAATTGCGCATGAACCCTTAATTAATGTTTCCGTGATATTTGTTAAATTTAACAGCGCTCGTAACATGTTGCTTCCATTAAAATTTCTGAATGCACCAGAAAGAATTGCAATTACGCGTGAAATATACATTTAATTTGAATTTGAAATCAATTTACAGACATTCAATACTTCACTTTTATCAAAATGCACTATACGTCTCAGCTTATAGCATGTCTTTCGTTCGTTAATTATGCACGGTCGCCCCACATATGAATTTTTGGAGGAATCTATTACCATCAATTTCTTGTGAGAGCCGCTAGAAGCTCATCGTTTATTTCAGAAGTTAATTATAAGCAGCTATATAAATGTCCTTTATATTTTCATTCTGCTTCAGGATTTATTTTCTTTCGACATATTTGGGGTGCATAAGGTTTTGTCATTCGCCGACAGCCAGCGTCTCGGTTTCTGACATTCTAATCACCGAGCGAGCATAAACTCTCATTTTTTTGGGGACAGTTTTGCCGCACTGCATCGGAGAGCTGGACGATTTCGCGAGGTGATGTTTTTAGGCCAGGGAAAATGATTTGAATAATTTTATGCATTTCATTTTTGGCAAAGAAGCATAGAGTAAATAATGAGGATCTGGAGATCTGGAGAATAAAAAGTGCCTTTAGAAAATTGACTGAGTCTCCTTGACAGAACATCGAAGATTTCTTGTTTGAAAAAGCTTTTCGAAATTTGAAGATTTACGATAAGAAACGATTCAACATGATTCGTGAATTCTTGCAATGAGCGATAGAAATGACTTGAAAGAGTTTCATGATAGTAGCTCGTCACTATTATTAGTTCTTCATACTTTTTTAAGCTTCCATTCAACATTATAAAAAATATAACTCAGTACTCACTGCAGTGAGTGACAGAGAGCGCATTTTCTCGTCGACGAAAACGTGAAGTCACGGACGGACAGACGGGCGGACGAACAGACAGACAGACGGACATGGCGAGCACGATAGTGCCTTTTTTCCATCAATGAGAAAATGCGCTAAAAAGACGGATTTTTCATCTTCTGAAAAATTATTAACGTTAGCAAGAAAGAGATGTCTTGATTTAGAAATGTCAGTCTCGCCTTACTAATGCGCAACTAACTGTCAAATGTGCCTTATAATTATGTATTCCAAACTAATGTAGAATCATGCTGAGTAGTTCAGGTTTATAGCGGTTTAGTGCCTTGTGGTTTTCCACGCAGTTTGATTCGTTGCCTCACGCCTGGCAGCGCAGGATGCGAGCTTTGACATGACCGCCCTAGGAGAGACCCTAGTCACAGACGACGTGGCTGCTGGTGACGTGAAATACGACCGTCGCTTTGTTTATGATTTAACCGCTGGCGGTAACGACGTGACGATGTCTTAGAGTGGTCGTTAGGAGTCTTTTAGATGATCGTAATGGCGACTCGTCGGGGTTAGGCTCGTGCAGAAGCTTTAAATCAACTGAGTCCTAAAAAAAACTATAGGTCAAGAGAGCTCTGTTTGAAACATGACGGATTGTGCGAGGGAGACTCCGTTTGGTTCTTGGTTTCTTCTGAGACCTTTATGAAGGTATCATTTATATGCCAATGCAATCGTTGAACATAATTACTTCCGTCAAAAATGCCGTCAATTTGACCCAATTATCACTTGTTATCCAGTCTTATCATTACCAATCTTTCACGTCGGGCACTCTTCAATAAATGCCTGTACATTTTCGGCGCCGGTGTTATAGATGTTTATACACCTCAACTAACCGGCATAATTAGCCTTCGGTGAATGTCAACAAAAATGTTGCAGTTATGGTTCAAACATGGATATTTTAGGATCCATTGACGCCAGCACACACGAACTCCAGGTTCTATCAAACAGGCATAATATTGTCTGTGTCTCTCTTAGGTTGTCAAATCAAAATATCTCTTAATAGTCAAATTAAAAAACTTTCATATAGTCTAACCACTTTCGTTCTCATCGACCTTATGATGCGAGCTTCAGGTTTTGTTGTGTGTTAATGTTTTTACTGCATTACTCCTTCACACGGCCCTCGCGAATAACGTTTTCCGTATTAACACGAACTAATTTTAAAACAGACATCGGCGAATCGATCTTCTTCATCTCGTGCCTCAGTCTTAAGCGAAAATGAGTTTTCATGAAAGATGTCCACAGTCATTCCGGTTTAGCCTTTCGTTGATAAAACTTCAGGTTTTGTGCCTGTCACCCTGACCTTTAAACGGGCGTTAATTTTTCCTGTTTTTTGTTATGCCAGACGAGCGTTGTTGCTGTCGTTGTTGTTGCTGCTGATTGTTTTTGTCACTGCAGGGCGAAATTGCCAGGGTGGTGCTGACATGCCTTTATGGCCGCATTACAGAAGGCCTTTTTGCGGCCACCTACGCGAATAACAGAAGGCCAGTCTGCAGCCACCCCTGATATATCAAGGCCCTTTCAATGAGGCTGCCGCCCGACAGAGCCACCCTGTCATATCCTGGACACGCCCAGCACGCCCCTAATTAGAGTATTAATTGGACTCATCCTGTCTGAGTCTCATATTAATAAGAAGATAAAAATTTGCTGCAGCATCAGCGTTGATAATAACAAGCAACACATGAAGTAAAGAATTTATAACATGATCTGTTAGCTAAATCATGAGATCAAATTTGATCCTAAGCTTGAAAGTTGTCTCGTATAAAGTCGAGCGTTTTTGAGCCGGCAAGCTTACTGCGGTAATTGCGACGCCAGAACAACCTGCAATACATCACTGTGAGTATACATCACCACACTCNCACGAAACACGCCTTGATGCAAAGCGAGAGCATTTGATTATTTGCTAGGAAATTACGATGTTTTGAACAAAACCTTACTTTCAATCACCTTTTTTATATAAAGTTCTACTTATGGCGAGCGTCGTTAAAAATTATAGAAGGAAATTTCAACTTGCCAGTTCATCTTATATGAATTGAACTGCCAAGACCGATTTGAACAGGCCAAGCATACACAATGATTGATCATGGCATCAGCAGAGTCGCACCTTGCAGGGCCAAAAAAGGTGGGCACATGTACTAAAAATATGCACATCTCGTTTACCCTACATAATTAGTATGCATGGGAGTCGCATGAGGTGCTGTCATGAGCCTAGAATGTGAGCAAGAGCCAAAAAATGAGTCTCACTTTGATGGAACTAAACAGATCAATATGGTCCAATAAAAGAAGCGCATAAATCCTTGAGTTTCTCGGCCCTCATAAAACTTCGTTTATTATTTCAATTTCCTTTTCTGTCTCTCTCTCTTTCTTTTGGTCCATCTGTGCCACCTCTTGATTTATTCAAATTCTTTCTTATAGTGACCGTAACAACAAGTCAACAACAATGTCTGGGCCGCTCGTTTCGTTAGGACACAGGATGGCGTTTACGCAGCAGCCAAAAAAACGGCGTTTGCAAAACCGCGAAAACGACGTTTGCAAAGCGGCGAGAACGGCAATTATGAAGTGGCCAAAACGGCATTTACGAAGTGGCCAAAACGGCTTAAGGGCCGCTGACAGACGCTCGCCAGTGTGACACTAAGCCTGTGAGTAACCTCCCCGAGAGCCGCTCAAGCCACGTCTCAAGACCAAAGTTTGTGCGATACTTCAAAGTTTAAGCCTAAATCCCAGGCAACATTCCTAAAGCCCTCATAATTCAACGGCCATGAAACTCTTTGGTGCTATAAAGCGGCCTTGCATGCCGCCGACCTAGCTGTCGATGGATGGAAACTTTTTGCAGGATAGTGAAATTTTGCAATTTAATCTTAATCGGTCGGTCAATGGCAGCTGAGTCAGTTATTTTGTGAGCACAATTGCGCACATTCGCACGAAAACAGACAAGTTTCGTGCAAATAATGTACGAAACTACATAACAAACTTCAAACTACGAAATGCGTCCTCATTATTATACTGATCCACTTGGTAAAACTTTGTCCGCACTGTTGCCGTTGCAGTGTTTGAAAAGAATACAAGACTGGGATTATTTCCATTCATTGTAACATGAACAAATCAATCTCAAAGAACTGAGCGGTTAGGGCTATTAAGTCACGAAACATGCCTTGATGCAAAGCGAGAGCATTTGATTCTTTGCAAGGAAATTACGATGTTTTGAACAAAACCTTACTTTCAATCACCTTTTTTTATATAAAGTTCTATTTATGGCGAGCGTCGTTAAAAATTATAGAAGGAAATTTCAACTTGCCAGTTCATCTTATATGAATTGAACTGCCAAGACTGATTTGATCAATGTCCACGAGTACATTGATTCGCGCTGCAGAAGTTTTCGAAATACGTAATAGAAGACATCGCCTGAATTCGAATGTCAATAAAGGCTTTCATGTTAATTATGATGGATTAAAGCCGTTTAGTTTCGCATCACAAGAAGAACCAGAAGGAAACAAGAAACACAAGACTACAGAAAATCTTTCATCGCTTTAAGTAACATTAACAGTCTAAGGCGCTGAGGACACGACTGAAGCTGAAGTTTTTAACATGGCTCAGTGAAATGAGATGAACATGAAATCGAATTTGTTCGAAGTTACGATCTTGCAGATCGACTCCCCACGGACTTCAGCCAGCATTCCATCACTTAGGCCAATACTGTCCTTCGATCATCTCCTTACTTCCTTGCAGGACGCTCCTGAGGCGAACTCTGGCCCTATACTCCGACTCATTTTTGCAATTTAAAGGTCCTTCAACTCGTAGGAGTTCCTTTTCTTCTGAAGATTCACGATATTAGTAAATATATGTAGTTATTGTGTTGTTTGAGTTGTTATGAAGTTATTTTGTCCTGCTTGCTTGCTTGCTGCATCGAGAGTTGACAACAATAACAAAATGAAGCAGGAAAGATTTTTGCAGTTGAGTGTTTGAGCCTCATAAATCACGACATGTTCTCAGATGACTGACAGACACGCTACGACAGAGATACTTTATGTTGTACATAAGTATCTTAAGATACTTTATGATAAGATACTTTATGTATACATAAGATACTTTATGTATACATAAAGCATCTTTAGATACATACATAAGATACTTTATGTCGTACTTTATGTATAAGCTGCAGTCTGGCAGAGCTCGCGGGGCAGGGTCACTGAGTCCGCTCTAGGCGTTTCTTCTAGACAGTGTAACTCTCTCTAGAGGGCGCCACTCTAGCAGTGACACTCAGCAGGCTACTCCCTCACTCTCTATAGCTCATTCTTGAGTGCCGCCCTTCAAGCGACGTGCGCCCAAACTAGTGTTTCCTTTTCAGCCTCCGTCGACAAATTATAAATAATTCCTAAGTCATTGCATGCGCACAGTCCAAGTCAATTAAAATAAGTATGTTTTAATTGCAGGGCTGAATGCATTTTCCGCTAATTAAGTAGTCCTCGTAAAAAAAGCGATAGCTTTATAGCATCAAAATCCTTTCTAATATATTTGGTCAAAGGAGAAGTTTTCAGATCTTACGGAGACAAATCACGAGCATAACAAGAATCGGCGCCAGACCAGACTTGGCCTTATCTTCAGCGCCGTTATTTCTATTCTATCATTGGTTATCTTTTGTGGAAGGTCTCGCTAAAGCCAACTATCTATAATCATGTCAACGTCGTTACCCATTACCCTAAAATATTCTCGATACAAATCATTCTGATTTAACATAAACATTATAAAGTTACCGCCGCTTCAACTATTTTAAGTTCACGCACTTCCCAATTGATTTGGCCACTCTTCTAACTCTATTTTTACACTCCTTCGCGTATAATTTGACGCTATGTTGACACTTTACAAGTATACTAATTACTCTTTATAATAGCTACTTCACGTCGCCCAATCATGTCGTGAAATCAAAAAATTTGGATTCCTATAATAAATATTCAATCAACACACTTTGAGTTTTTTACTCAAAGAATCATTTATTCTTTGTGTTTCAGTGTATCCTTCTTTTGAGTATCATTGTGCGCTGCTTTGTCCGTAAGGGCAGGGTGGCCCAGTGGTTACAGTTCAGAGTACCAAGATTGGCGCAGAGAGGCGCGGGTTCGATCCCAGCTCTGTGCGCCAGTTTCTGGTCAGAATCGGCGAGGAGGCCGGGCGGTTAAGCATAGCAGAATTGTAGCAGTGAGTTGCGAGTTCGAGACCGCAAAATGCTGTGAATGTTCTGCGATGTTAAGAATCGGCGACAGGCCTACGGCCTAATAACGCTGAAAACGCTATTATTTTTATTATTATTATTATTATTATTATTATTATTATTATTATTATTATCATTCTTTAACAATTGTGTTGCACAGCGCGTGTCGTGCGACTGGTCTATCGACGGCACGGCACAGGAAGATCGCTGTGGGTTATGTCACGGTGATGGCACCCAGTGTGTCACCCATCGGGGTGAGTGGCGTCCCACTGGTGGGTCGGGGTACCAGCCCGCCACCCAGCTGCCTGTGGGCGCCCGTAATGTACGGGTGAGCGAGGAGGGCGACACCCACAACTACCTTGCTCTCTACCATGACGCTGCACATCGCTACCTGCTCAACGGCAATCTGTTAGTGGGCTTTGATTGACTGAGATCAATTTATGTGATTTATCAATTTATTCATTAATGAAATGTGTGAATTGATTCATTTATGAAATTGGTCAATTGATCCATTAAATAAATTGATCATTTAATGCAACACAGGACGATTCAGTGGTCGGGAGAGTACAGCCTGCCGGGGGGTGGCCTGCTTCACTACAAGAGGGAAGTTGACATCGAGGAACTGTTCCTGCCTGGACCCCTCACGGCTACCCTCACTCTCATGGTGCGTCCCCTCACCCTCACTGTAAAAGAATTTATTACATCATCTCCGCATCGCCTCTCGCTGTCAATATTCACATAGTAGTATTTTTGCGGCGATTCAAACTTATGGAAGGACAATAAAAATCCAGGGCTTTTTACCCCTACATCGGATCTTGGAAGCCATTTCTTCTTCTTCTTCATGATATTTGAATGTAGACGAGCTTAGTGGAGGTTTTATACTCTAATATGAATGCGACGATATGAATTCACCATTAACCTAAATAATTATTTCAAGTGCAGCTTGTTGACGTCAGTCATAAATAGATGTGAACAATCATGGTAGAGTACTAGAGTTTTATATCGAAGATCAAAGTCGTGGATGATATTCTATGCTGGAAAAAATCGGAATACTTTATTCTCAACTGCGCCACTGAAAATGATTCAGATTATCTATAATCGCCCTGCAATATTGATGCATGCTTCTGTCCATTTGCTGAATAGCAACAGCATTTTGGATCATACAAATTTACTGTGTTTCGCCTATATCGTTATCACATGCTGTGGCTCAAGGTCCTGGAAGAGATGAAGGCCTCCAAGAGGGATGATGCATTATGTTCACTATCCTTAAATTTCAAAGTAACGAAAACGCCAAGTAAATTCACAATATCTTCCTGAAAACGTTTCACAGACCAACTTCATTATCAGTTCAGAAAAATTCTCTGTCACACGTTTGAGCAGGTGTGGTTGTTCACTACCCACGTGTGTGCAGGTGTTGTTGTTCACTACCCACGTGTGTGCAGGTGTTGTTGTTCACTACCCACGTGTGTGCAGGTGTTGTTGTTCACTACCCACGTGTGTGCAGGTGTTGTTGTTCACTACCCACGTGTGTGCAGGTGTTGTTGTTCACTACCCACGTGTGTGCAGGTGGTTGTTCACTACCCACGTGTGTGCAGGTGTTGTTGTTCACTACCAACGTGTGTGCAGGAGTTGTTGTTCACTACCCACGTGTGTGCAGGTGTTGTTGCTGTCCCCCGAGGCAGAGGTGCGGTGGGAGTACACTCTCCCCCACGTCAACGCGTCCTACACCCCCAGCTTCGAGTGGCAGATGGGGGAGTGGTCGGTGTGTTCCCGCAGCTGCGGAGGAGGGGACCAGGCCGCACGGGCTCAGTGCATGGAGCAGGAGGCGGGCCTCGTCGAAGACAAGTCAGGCTTATTTATTGCGATTTCTTTCAACATTGATTTTCATTTTTCAATATATCTTCTAGTGTTTTTTTTTATCAATTTAAAGAAGCGATGCTCATTTATTGCGATTTCTATTAACATTTTTCAATGTTAATATTCATTTCTATAATATTCATTTCCATTTTTAAATATATCTTCCCAGTTCTTCCAATGTTTTCTTCAATTTAAAGAAGCAGTAATTGAAGTTATATAGTAAATAACTGATTCATTGAGATTTCTATTAACATTCTTCAATGTTAATATTCATTTCTATAATATTCATTTCCATTTTTCAGTATATCTTCCCAGTTCTTACAATGTTTTTTATCAATTTAAAGAAGCGATTGATGTGAGGTAATTGAAGTTATAGTAACTAACTGATTCATTGCGATTTCTATTAACATTCTTCAATGTTAATATTAATTTCTATAATGTTCATTTTCATTCAGCGATTGGTTAAAATATTTCAGCGTCGTATGCATTTATGGGTCTGAGATGTGTGCAGAATAAGATCATATTTTCTGACCACAAGTGATAACATTATTTCATTAGAATATGCTTAATGATATAATATGGTATTTAATTCATTTCGTAAGAAAATATTTTATGGTTTATGGTAATAAACAAACCCGAGGACTGACTGCAATATCTCCTAGTGATAGGAAGAGTCTCATTGTAATTACAGGATAATTATAACTAAGTGCCTGCAGCAGGATATACTCTGTCACTAATGGGAGTAACAGCACCTAAATATTCTCTCCCCACTCCCCCAGGTACTGCCTGGACTCCCCTAAGCCCCCCACCAACATGCGGGTGTGCAACACCCACGACTGTCCCGCGTGGTGGTGGACGGGCCCGTGGCAGCCCTGCAGCGTCACCTGCGGTCCTGGGGGCACCACACGACGCACCGTCATCTGCGTCAGGTGCGTCGTGCGTAATCTGCGTCAGGTGCGTCGTGAATCATCTGCGTCCAGTACGTCGTGTATATTTGTTTTATCATTAACGAATGGCCAGTTCGTTAACGAGAGATCATCGTTTAGGTTTGTAATAAGATTTCCTTTTTACCGAAACTTGAGATGGGTTTTCCTCAGGTCTTTGGGCGCTACGGAACAAATGGCGCTGCTGGACAGCGACTGCCCTGACGCCGACAAGCCTCACGACACAGAACCTTGTACTGCACCCGAATCCTGCCCCACTGATCTGTCTTGGAGCGTGGGACCTTGGCTTCAAGTGCGTTTAACATTAATCCTTGCAATGATCGTGCGTTTTGAAAGAATTTTTATGTAAATCAAGCACAAGAACAGACTAAGGGTTCTGCAATGATTCTGTCTTGCGTTTAGATTGCCAACTGTTGTAGTTACAAATGTCCTTTCGTGCGACTATCTGACTGATTATTCGCACAAATTAGCTCATAAATCTAGCTCATTTCATACTGGATAAAACTTAATGTGAAGTTGAGCAATGAAAAAATTTTTAAAATGTCCGCCGTGAGATGCCCGTGATACAATAGCCGGGGGCACTGAAAGAATACTGTATTTATAAGTTTATGTACTGTAGATGTACCGTAAGTGAGGCATACTAGCACACCCACTGTGCATGTTTTCCTACCGTACTATAAGTATTGTACTGTACAAGAGACTATATTTAGATGTGCATGTACTATAAGTGAGGCATACTAGCACACCCACAAGGTATGTTTTCCTACCGTACTATAAGTATTGTACTATACAAGAGACTATATTTATATGTGCATGTACTAGCGTAGGTGTGCCGTAAGTGAGGATGCTAGTTCGCCCGCTGTGCATATTATCTTACCGAATATTATAAATATAATTATAATAATACCTCACTTCCAACAGACGTGTGGAGGTGACCCATGCGCCACCGAACGTCGCCTGGTAGAGTGTCTACTGCCTGACGAAGGCTGTGACGTGCTGACGCGTCCTCCTCACCAGCGACGCTGTGGTAACATCACCTGCGGCACCTGGACAGTCGGACCCTGGACACAGGTGAGTCTGGCATCTGTCGGACCCTGGACACAGGTGAGTCTGGCATCTGTCGGACCCTGGACACAGGTGAGTCTGGCACCTGTGTAACCTACGTGCCTGGCACCTGTGTAACCTACGTGCCTGGCACCTGTGTAACCTACGTGCCTGGCATCTGTGCAACCTAAATGCCTGACACCTCTTGAACTTTTCGACGAAATGCTTGAAATGTTCGTGGCTTCTCTTGCCCCCAATTAAATAGAACTCCGCGTCCACGGATTGAAATTTCACATTGTAATCAAAATCTACCCACTTGTTTACTCAGGTTTCAATTTCAGATAACTGAGAGTCTCACCTCATATGGTTGGACCTATTGATTGATTTTAATATCTCAATTTTCTGCACGTGTTTACAGTGCTCAAGTGCATGCGGCGAAGGCGTTGAGGTCCGACAGGTGTCATGCGAGGGCGGTCTGGCCTGCGAGTTAACATCCGAGCCTCGCTCAGCGAGGGAGTGCGAAGGACCTTGTGATGCTGAGATCCAGCCTCCAACCGCACTGGATATTCTCAATATGAATATACCTCCCCAATTTAACGAAATTGCATCCAGTTCAATGACGACACAACATCCTACGCCTAAACCCATTAAATTAGGTCACCACAATAAATCTTCTACGATCAATGAAACTTTGAATACTGCCACATCGTACGATGGCAAGAAAACTGATTTTATGAATGAGGGATACCACAGAAGAGAAGAAAATAATACTAGGAATTCCGAAAGCCTTGAAATTGATGAGAATAATAGGTCAGATACAACCGGGAATATGAGCTCAGAAATAGAAATAAACGCCGAAGTATTGCCGGCGGCAAGCAGGCACGACAAAGCCACTGCAGTCGTAACGAACACGAACAACAGCGAAGCCGACCTCGATGCTAACACCAACGATCCTTCTTCTGGTATTGAACACAATATCGTTGAAGGAAGTGAAGGTTCACAAGGGAACACGTACGTTGGAGATACTGAGGACGATCGTATTACACTAAAAGTCAATATCAACGAGGGAAATGAGTCTATCGCAACAGGAGCTGGGAAGCACATGGATGATAGCATTAATCCCGACGACAATGTGAGCCGCATTCTAGGTAATGGATCTCACAATGCAGTTCCTCATGAACATTCTCTCGTGTCACCTAATACGGCAAGAAACAGTCCTGCAACCAAAACCGATAAAAACCAAAGCGAAATTTCGTCCCCTGAACTCGTCCTGCACACGACCATTTCAGCAGATGAACCAGTTTCTACATCTACAGAACCACTGCCGACTCAGAAAATTGATTCTGGTATCGTCCTAGAGTATGACTTTATGGTCCCAAGCCTCAACAGCGAAAGCCACGATGAAATTGACTCAGACTTCAATGGTTCAATTACTCCACTCTACGCAACGCAGAATACAACAAACAGCGTCACTGTTACCTCGGAAACTCGGGGAGACATAGCACTGCCGGTGAAGAGTTCGTCGACGAGCTTAAGTCGAATACCAACTATTGGCACAAACTCTAGCGTACTGCACACATCCAGTTCTTTCAAGCCGTCAAAGTCAAGCAGTGATGCCGATGCCGTCTCGCATCCCACCAAAAATCCCTCACATCGCGGCAACCCTGAGACTTCTCCTGAGGTGAACGCTTTGGAATATGAAAACGATGATATTGTTTATGAGTATGACCCACTGGATGATACACACAAAATTCACAACGACGTGTTCGAATATGATTCCGACACTCACTCCCAGGATGGTACAAGCCTCGGAGTGTCTCGACCTCAGGGCATCGCGGAAGATAAAATAAACGTCGATGATTTTGAAATCGTTGAGGTGATCAGAGCCCCAGCCAACGAGAAAAAACGTCATAAAAACGACAAGCACCACAAGCGGCGAAGAAAGAAATACCGTCAGAAGTTGGTAGTGCACGAGGGCGAGGAAGCCATAGCCTTGTTCAATGATATTGTGCACGAACATGGTAACTTGCGGCACCCAGATGGCCACGGTGACTTGAATCAAATATTGTCAGTTCCACTACACAGCTGGAGCGTCGGCAACTGGGGCAACGTAAGTAACTTTGATGCCTCGTGCTGACAAATAGCGTAAATCACTTGTATACAAACGCTTGCAATAATTCAATAAATACTTGCAATGCAGGTCAATAAAATGTATACAAAAGCGGTTTTCTAAAATAGTGTTGGTAATTTTTTCTTTGATGAAATCCTTCCCAGACATGTTCCTCTGACCACTTAGCGATCATACATCCAGATTAAATCGAACGATAGGTCACAATTATAAATTTAATTAATTACAAAATAGAACTTCCTAACTAATTGGAAATTACAAACTCTTGGACTGCTCACTAATTCTACGTCAAATGTTACGGGGGTAAATTCATTGCCTAAGCTGCATCTATTCCTTTGATCATTAATCATCAATTGCTCCTTGTGTCCCAGTGCCAGGAATTTGTCATACTGTCATAAGTAATTTGAATGTTACAACCAGGCCATAATGCATTTTATTATCATTTGCTACGACAAACTGAAATTTAGTGCTATTGGATTCGATATCCTGCAATGAGCTACAGCTAGATCTCTGCGATGTGATGTCAGCAGTGTCTATAGTGCAGTGCAGTATTTTAAAGCAAAGTACTTATGTACGTTGCAGTGCTCTGCACACTGCGACGGTGGGGTGCAGAAGCGCATCGTTCAGTGCCAAGAACAGAGCACCGGAGGGGTCGTAGGGAGCGTCCTCTGTGCCAGTCTTCCAGCCCCTCAGCGGGAGCGGCCCTGCAACCTGGTAAGAGATCAGATAAACAACAGCAACTTTATCAATGAATTTGTAAAACTGTCACTTTAAAATGAATGAATTTGTAAAACTGTCACTTTAAAATGAATAAATTTGTAAAACTGTCACTTTAAAATGAATGAATTTGTATAACTGTCTTCACACGCCATCGTATAATCGTGAAGATCATGAAGTCAGAGCTCGTGAGATGACCAACATTCTGGTTTTCGTGTTCACCAATCAGTCCGTTATTTGTCATGAATCATTTATCTGTAAAAGAGCGTCAAGAAACTATGTGAGTTATTCCACTAACCTTGTTACTCTGCCAGTTATTCCATTAACCTTGTTACTCTGCCAGTTACTCTACCAGTTATTCCACTAACCTTGTTACTCTGCCAGTTACCGTGTCTGGACTGGACGGTGTCGCCGTGGTCAGCGTGCAGCGCCGAGTGTGGACATGGACACCGCCACCGCTCGGTCACGTGCGCCAGCCCCAACATGTGCAAGGAGGAGCTACGCGCGCCCTCCATGGAGCCATGCACCTTGCGACCTTGTGTGGTGTGGAGCGAAGGACCCTGGAGCATGTGTACCAAAACCTGTGGGGTGGGGTACCAGATACGAGCGGTGCGATGTGTGGAGCAAGAGTCTCATGTCCACAGCGCCTTGTGCCCCACTGACCTCAAACCACCGCACAAGAGGAGCTGCAATGAGCAGCCTTGTGCTCAAAACAGGCAGGGTGAGCATGAAACGCATCTCAAACTCAGAGAAATATGTAGGCTTGAAATAAAGAAACATATCCAGCTAGGTTTGCCCAGCGGTACCTGGAATAGACAGTCCTGCAATATCAGAATGTCGTTTATTTGAATATAACTAACGTATGCCGTTCGTTAGTTAGTAATACAGATTCAAACTCAAATTTCAACTAGAACTTGCACTTGTCTCCCGTTACAAAATCTTAAAAAAAATTTATTTGTGATCGCAATAAAATTTATGCATACAAATTTTATCATTGACTTTATATTTTAGACTAAAGTCTGTTTATGTCATTCGCACTCTGATACATTATTTAGTCAGTGCGAATGATTTAGTCATTATTTAGTCAGAAAATGAGTCTGTGCAAGGCGTACGAGAAGATTTTAGAAAATGTTTAAAAATTTTAGAATGCAAAGACTTATGCTAATTTGTGATATTAAAGTTAACCTAAAGTCCGTGATCTCAGGTCAGGTGCGTCAGTGCCGTGACCGCCTGGACACGCAGCTGTGTCGGCGGCTGGTGCACATGTGTACGACCAAGTTCTTCCGTGCCAAGTGCTGCCGAACCTGCTGGAAGAAAGGGGGTCGTGGTGAGCCATAGATAGCGGTGCCCGGAGATACAGAAAGAATATAACTCAGTACTCACTGCAGTGAGAGACAGAGAGCGCATTTTATCGTCGACGAAAACATGAAGTCACGGACGGACGGACGGACGGACATGACGAGCACAATAGCGCCTTTTTTCCATAAATGAAAAAATGCCCTAAAAACGCAAATTGGTCGATATTACTGCTCGGTAGCGTTTGTACGGCTAAAAGGATGTCGTTCATTTGTGCAGAATAATTACTTGTAGTTATGAAATCCATCAGTCAAGCAATATTTTCAAATTTATATTATAAATGATGTACACTGTACAGTCAGATAGAACTTTAAATTGATATAGTTCTCTTATGAATAGTTATTTATGGAGTATAGTTTTCCATAATGCTGAGACGGAGAAACCCACCGTGGACCTCAACAGTAGAATTTTGACAAAAATTCTAAACAAAAACAAAAAAAAACAATAGTTTGCTTTTTTTAATGTGTGACCACAGTGGAGCATGCGTAGTATAACTGGTGCTCTGGATCTCAGTCAGATGTAAACACCGTGGGTTTATCAGTTCAAAGTCATCTTAAGTTTGCTGAAGTTCTCAAAACATGTACGTAGCCAGTCATATGCTACCTTCATGTTCGAAGTTCACCTCTTTCACTGCAAGCATGTCTTGCATTGAGCTTCGTCATTAAAATAAGTCAATGATTCAATTGCCCTCAGTTTTTAAGCAACTTAGATGTAGGACCATCCTCACTAACTCGACCTGTCTTAACATATCATGTTTGATGAAGTCCCAATGGAGAATTAATTTCAAAGCGTACCACGTTAATGTATAGAGACTAATATTTGTATATCAACATCATCGCTGCTTGCCGTACCAATCATAAGGTTATTCAGCTACTACAGATGTGGTGAGGAGTGGCTTTTTTGACTGCGATAGCATCGTAAGTGAACGGTTGTTAGAATTTTCCTCAGATATCGTGAGCGATTGATTCATTTGTATCATTTTGTGTGTTATCGCTGCAAAATGTAGGTGTAATAATCATCTTCAATAGGGTAAAGATTTCAGAAAATGTTCACAAATTTTAGAATACAAAAACTTATGCAAATTTGTCCGAAAATTTACGTTTTCCTGTGAGTTTTTTACCGCTGCTTCTTTGGACCTCAAATAATGCATGTCACGAAGCATAATCATTATTGAAGTTTAAATACATTCAAAATTTACCTCATTTCAATTTAAAGCTGAATAATGTATATATAACGAATCGTTGTTAGATTGAAGCTGATATGTTAGATCGATATGTTATTGTGCCAAATTTCTCTTCATTGCAAGCTTTGATGTCTTTGATCTTCGCGTATACGGCTCTACCTCATTCAACAGTATTTCAAGTTCATATGTTTCAAATTGTATCTACTCCAACTCGCTACCACCGAACTCGACATAAAACACAGCTTAAGGAACATTGTGAAAACTAAAGAAACATACATATGAAAACATCGGATCATTTTAATAAATAAATTCAATTTTTATTTATATTTTTATTTCCCTGTGTGTATTTTGCAGTGCATAGTAATGTGGAACAAACCTGATATAAATGTTAATGACATAGCATGAATTTGTACACAATTAATAATATATTTTAGAGTATCACTGATAACTGATATGTTTTTCGAGCAAGGATATTTCTTCTTTCGTGGAACTGCCGTGAAATATATACCTAGTAAACGTGAACAATGAAATGATGATTCAGCATGAAATCGAATTTTAATTTTGTTTAACTAGAAATAATTTTCTTATATTTCTTCTAAAAAAACGTTCGAATTTTGACCGTAAACTAATTTATAGAGACGTGAGCAATTTTTGGTTTTCAATGACAAATAAATGTATCATTTTCTGAGGAGTAAAACATGGGGCAGAACGAAAAATTAACCGTCCTCAATACTATCAACTACTTCGAGTTAAGATTAGGAATTGATAGTCCCATCTAATAAGATACTGTCCTCTTTTTTTAAAGAAGTTTCTGAACGATTTAGAACTTCAATTGCATATTTTAGGTCCTAAAGTTTTTAAAAAAAATTATGATGCCAAATACTATTTTTTATGTTCAAACTCCTGAAAAATCATTCTTTAAATGAGAAATATTGTGCAAAGAACATAACCGAATTGACACAATGGCGATCGTGGCCACAGCCGCGCTTAAATTCAAAAGAATGCAAAACAACCTTTTAATTAAAATCGTATAGCCTTATCGAAGTCTGATTTTTTACAAATAAAATATAGAAAGTGTTTTCCGTGTAAAATATTTGGTCGTATTTGAAGCTAATTATTTGATTACTGACAAAAATGGCAACCCAAACAACAACAGTAGTCTTTGGTGGAGAATAAACTTACCCAAGCTAGAGGCATATATGACTTTTTCTCGATCTTTATATATTGAAAGACGACAAGAAAATGGGCTCATCAAAAATTTATTGAAGGTATATTCATGATCATAGAGCACCAGACGCACTGTATCTTAAAATATCATGAGTTAACCACCACTGCCAACAAAACGCTTCATCTCTCATCTCCAAACTGAGAAACAAAGTTATATATCCGCTATGTGTCATAATTTTTATTGATAAATATTGACTAAAGATAAATTTAACAAATAAAATCCTGAAGAACAATCATGAAAATTGGAGAAGATAAACGAAAATCTGTAAATTTCTAGAATGTTCGGTTTCGTTTATAAGTGAGCGATACATTCCGACGCCAGCTCAGTCAATAGCAGTCAGCCTAAGTGAGTGGTTACCGCTCCCGGTTTTCTGTGTACGACCAATATCCTGTGTGGTAATCAAATTCAGTTCTGAAGTTACATCGAATTAATTTACAGTCATTACACGATGGGAAAAGATTATTACAAGATCTTAGGCATTACTAAAAGTGCCAATGAAGATGACATCAAGAAGGCTTACCGAAAAATGGCGTTGAAGTATCACCCTGATAAAAACAAATCGCCTAATGCGGAAGAAAAGTTTAAAGACATAGCTGAGGCGTACGATGTTTTGAGTGATAAGAAAAAACGTGATATTTATGATCAGTATGGCGAAGAAGGCTTGAAAGGCGG
Source organism: Hyalella azteca (assembly GCF_000764305.2). Taxonomy (NCBI): domain Eukaryota; kingdom Metazoa; phylum Arthropoda; class Malacostraca; order Amphipoda; family Hyalellidae; genus Hyalella; species Hyalella azteca. The sequence continues at coordinate 59,274 of NW_025936241.1, read as the reverse complement.
CATTCCCGGAGGTGGTGGTGGACCAACCAGCGATGGATCACACTTCACATACACTTTTTCGGGCGACCCCAGGGAAGTTTTTGCGCAATTTTTCGGTACAAGCGACCCGTTCACGATGTTCATGGGCGGTGATGGCGGCCTGGGAGGCAGCATGTTTGATCGTATGGATGTTGATGATGATGCCTTCAACATGATGGGCGGACGGTTAGGAGGGGGTGGAGGTGGCGTAGGTGGCACAAGAAGAGCTTTCTCTTTCAGCCCTCATGACACCTCCAGGACTGGCCGAGGAGCTAAGCAAGATCCTGCCATTACACGTGACCTCTACGTATCTCTTGAAGAGGTCAACACAGGTGTCACTAAGAAAATGAAAATCACGCGCAATGTTGTCTGCAAAGAAACTAGGCAAATGAAGAAAGAGGAGAAAATTTTGACTATCCAAGTGAAGCCAGGCTGGAAAGAAGGAACGAAGATAACATTTGAAAAAGAAGGAGACCAATCACCGGGCAATATTCCAGCTGATATTGTGTTCATCATCAGAGACAAGCCTCACCAGGTCTTCAAAAGAGATGGTGCCAACTTATCGTTCACCACCAAGGTCACCCTACGGGATGCCTTGTGTGGCACCCGCATCACAGTTCCCACCCTGGACGGTCCCAAAGTTTATCTCGACTACACAAAAGATATCATCAAGCCCCAAATAGTGAAGCGTATCCCCGGCCGAGGTCTGCCGTATCCCAAGGATCCTTCAAGAAGAGGAGACATTCTCGTGCACTTTGACATTCAGTTTCCAGCATCTCTTACAGATAGTGCAAAAGAAATTCTTAGTGAAGTTCTTCCCTTATAAATTTGTATTATAACAATTTTCTTGTATTAGGATTCAAGATCCTCAACATATTTGTTGCTGTAAATCTTTATTTAGTTATCACTACGTCATTCGTGTACGTGTATTTAAGCTCATGATGCTCTGGTACAGCTAGCATAAGATAGGGCTTTAATTTTTTTAGGACTGATTGATCACATTTTGTTTCTTGTCACTTTTGTAGACCAATTTCGTTTATTCTGCTCTCGCTAGAAAAATGTTGCTCGCTTGTATTTATCATTGTTTTACTCTTAGGCTTGAATATCTAGTTAATGTAAGGCGCTAAGATTTAACGGTAGTCATTCAATCGTGTTGAGACGCGATTGTCTAACGGAAAAGTACATATTCTTATGTACGTGTTTATTTTGTTACAAATCATAAGCAAGTCATGGTAGCCTTTAAAAACGTATTTTTATTATGGCTGTGATATAGTGTTGAATAAATTCATTTCGTATAAATTAATGTTTCATTTACCTTCCCTAGGGTCTATTGACTACTGTCAATTCGTTCTGAAAACGGTGTTTTAAATCCATTTTGCGGTGACAATATATTATTGGCACCGATCCTGGCTTTGAAATTGCGCATAACGTATAATAGCATGTACGAGTAGCTGCTATATTTTCTACGTAAATATATGGCCGTCAAAGCTTATCAGGACTTACCCAGGCATCAACCATTAAAATTAATTGACACTAAAATCACTTCAAGATAACGGAAAGGCCACAAATTTCAGGGTTGTTAACTGGCGGACAGTACAACAAATGAATGTCTATGATCTGATACTTTTTTATCTATATCTATAAAAGAGCAGCTTTTAGGAAATCATCGTAAGCATGTCCAAGTGAAATCGTAGAAAACGTCAAAATGAAGTCGAGTCAGTAAATAATTTACCAAAAGAAGGTGCAATTTTAACGAGTTGGCGATGAACACCTTCTGCAATTTAGTAGATTCAAGCGATTGACGGTTCGTTCAACATTGAAATTCGAATAGTTTCATGGACATCGAAAAGAACTATGAGGTCACTCTGAGTTTAAGAATAAATTAGGAAATTCCAAATTTATTTTTCAAAATTAACATTTATTATAAAAGATTTTTAGGGAGAAAATGAGGTGGTGGTAATATAACTGACAGTTATTTTCGGTCATATTGATAGCGGTTATTATCATGCTAGACAATATCGTTACAGGGTGCGTGGCCGAAGACTTCCCTGAAGGATCCACAACGTCGTCTCTACCTGTTTCTGGTCAAGGTAAGATGAGTCAGTGTGGGAGTAAAGGGGTATTATTTCCTCATATGGAGTCTACAGCGCGCGCTGCTCCCTGACAAACCCCAACTCGTGCCATTTGTGCTCTTTACTTCAGTCTTGCTCTAGCCGATCCATGGTTGAACTACTAGTAACTAGTTCAACCATGAGCCGATCCAACCACATCTTGTATCTAAGCAATAATACTGATTCCCATCATTAACAATATTTCCGTATAAATTACGTCATCTTAATAATGTATAGTGTACAAATTAATAGCAAAATGTCATCTTTTGTCAACTTATTTGGCACATTTATATTTAAAAGGTTGCACAGTGCAACTTTATATCTAATTGTTTGTGATGTGAGTCACCGCTGACGTGTGTCTGCCACGTGCCCACGTCGGCCCACTCGCTGCAACAACTTAAAAGTGGATGTGTCATTTTGTTGAATTGAACAATTTCCAAATAAAAATATCAGAAAGTGGAAATATTTTTGTATTATTTCTTATATTACAAGTTGATAGAGAAAATATGCGATAGGTTTTTCCTTCATTCCGTACCGTAAAATTTCTCTTCGTTCGTTGTTGTTGTTGTAAAAGTTCTTAGGTTAGCTTGTCTGCTGGCCCCATGCACGAACGCTTAGGCTTTAGGGTCTCTGGATTCAGAATCTCAAAAGTACTGATTCAAAGTGATTTATTACAGTTCCATGACTGGGTATTTATACTTTTAGGCAAACAATATTTTTTTAATGAAATCCGCATATCATGTATCACCCTGGCACAAAAAATCTCGAATTCAAATGAATAAACTGTTTAGGCCCAGTGGTTACAGTTCAGAGTACCAAGATTGGCGCAGAGAGATGAGGGTTCGATCCCAGCTCTGTGCGCCAGTTTCTGGTGGTCAGAATCGGCAAAGAGGCCGGGCGGTTAAGCACAGCAGAATTGTAGCAGTGAGTTGCGAGTTCGAGACCGCAAAATGCTGTGAATGTTCTGCGATGTTAAGAATCGGCGACAGGCCTACGGCCTAATAAACGCTGGAACCGCTATTATTATATGAATCTTTGCACCAGCATTGTACCGACAAGTTACTGTGCGGCATTAAAATGTAGGGAGGTGTGTGTAGACTGTAGCGTAACATATGTAGAGAGATGTGTGCATTGTAGCTCGGCTTAGGGAGGTGTGTATGCAGTGTATTCGTTATAAAAATTCGAGTAGCCTGCGTAGAAAGCTACGAATCGAGCTTAGGGTGAAGCGAGTTTGTGTTGACTGCGTGGGGAGAGAAGGCTACTCCAAACGCTGGCAAAGCTCCTCAGCCAAAATAGCCATGACGCTATGCGCTATTCTTGGTGTACACGTTCATGTCTTGTGGACGTTCAGCCACTTGTACGCACATGAGGTTAACCGCCAGTCAGGTCTCCATGCACCTTGTTGCACTTGGTCTTCAAACGTGAGCGTCCAAACGAGAGTAAGAAATCATAGCTGTAGAGCTGTTAGCGACCGAAATATTTATCATATTTAAAAATTATGTAAAAAGCGAATGCTGTTATTTTCAAATTTTTTATTCTTGGTCACGCAAGTCTTCATCTCTTTGTAGGTAGCGAGTGGGAGGCGAGATATTGCAAGTGAGATGAGAGCAAAACGTGCCCTACATAAAATAATGAAGGACCTGCAGGCCATAACGGCCACGAAGAAGTCGTACGCTATCCCATAACGTATAAACAAATAAAAGCAGGTTTCATTGCAGAGAATTTGTATTCTTGACCATTTTCTCATTAGTTTTTTTAATATATCGAACAATATTTTCGTCTGCACTGGTAAATCGAAAAGCAGGGTGCCGATGGACATTTTTACTTCGTTTTTTTTTTTTAATGTATCAATCGTTCATTATCAAGTTACAAGCCGCATTGAGTGATGAAATTTGGATTGACATACGTACAAATCATGTAAATAGGATACTATTCACAAGTCAATTTGGTTAAAAACAAAAAACAGAAAATATTTCTAACTAATTAATGATTCATAAAATATTCAATATATCGATAAAATTGATTGATATATTGAAAAACTTATATGAAAATTGTCAATATAGCAAATTCTTTGGTCTTCGATGAAACCTGCCCAAAGGAACAAATTCTGTCAACCTATACTAATTAATAACTAAAATCCACATTGTTTCGGTCTATAACTTTCCTTGATTTCACGCTCATTTGCTCACGGAGATTTGTACTTACAATCTCGCGCAAGACACAAAAATTTTATTCTATATAATATAATCAAATCTAAGTCAACTCAAATCCTGCGATGGTTGTGCAAATTGTCGGATAAATGACGGAAGCCATGTTAGGAGGCGACCTCCCACGCAGTTCTAGTCTTCTCTTACAAATAATTTTGCCCTTGCAGTTTGTTGCCACGAACTTTCCTACAGCTTGCTTCATGTAAACGCGTCAAGCCTACTATTGTCATCTTGCCGATTTATTATTTTTGTAAATTGCATTATTTCCCATGTTTAGTGATAGATGAGTTAAATGATGAGTTTAGTTAAGTTGAAGTTGAAGTGAATTAAAGAAGTTTATTTTAAGTGAATGTGACGATAAACCCACTCCTGAATCAGTCCCACATTTAATTAAAATACATAAACGTGGTTATACTTTAGAGGAATCAAAGATGCTTTGCGTTCACAGACACGTATATATCGCTTATTAGGAATGAGACCAATAAACAGTTATTTTTATGGAGTGATGTACCCCTGTTCCCACGGGACATCAATCGGCGACAGCAGCGCCGCAGTGGCGCAATGCCAGCTCGATGCTCTCGCCGGCACTCTTCTCTTCTCTTAGCAGGTTGAGCTGTGCACATCGTGAAGGCTATGAAGGTGAATATGACAGCCTTTTCTTTAAAAAAAACTTCACCTTACAAAACTGATTTCTTGGCTTTGATAAGACGTAGAAACCGATTATTCAAAATTAAAGCTATTGCTGGATACTCGGAGATATTTTCAATGAACGAATTCATTGTAGTGACGCAATCGCTCGCTTGGACAATATACGAGTATATTAATAAAACCCTCCATATACCATGATACCTCATGATTGAACCCATGTTAGGCCGATAAGCATGATTGAATTAAAATGAAAGGATTACTGGGATTACCATCATCTCTTAAAACACGCGTCAAATGTCATTCTCATTGCTTCCTCTTCAAGCAAACGACGATTAAACATCATGAACGAGCGGTTTCGCGAATTGACGTTCGCTTCAAGTTAATGAGATACATAGTACATTCGATGACAGAGGCCTGAAGGCTCAAGTAGCATGGAGACCAAGAAGCCTCGCTAAAACTTAGGTTGCTAAAGATCGAGTACACGACTTCATGAAGTGCATAGGTATGATAATGAAGGGGAAAAAATCAACCATTTTGTTATTATATTTATTATTCCCCTGCAATAACTTAAATTGGTCACTGGAATTTCATTAAGCATTACTGCTTAAATCTAAGTTATTATGATGGTGGGCCACGAAAGTTATCCAGTGAAGTCAAGATCACAGCCAGGGTTTTCTATTTCTCAACTCCCCTTGGGGCCACTCAGCCCGACTCACCTACCAACATGAAAAACTCACTGCATGTCTCCTGAAACATCACGAGCAGAAGGCTCAAAACATTCTGCAGGTTGCAATAGAGCTTCAACTCTACACTTCACACTAGTTTGAGCAAAAGATGCCTACCTATACGCTTAAATATATAATATATGCGACATACTACTAGCATAGACCGTGTGACGTTAGGCGAAAACACAACAGAGTCCTACTACAGATTTACACCACTTATGAATCATTTCAACAGAAGAATAGCAACTACATCATACTAGTACAAATTATACCGCTAGTTTGTGAGTGCAGAGAGTGCCAAATATACAAAAACTCTCAACACATGTAACACTCATTACAATTGCGAATATATAATTCCAGACGCTGAACATCATTACATACAATATGTACACAATATTGACAAGCCTAATTTGCTGCTAGGTAATTCTTCGCAACCTAATTTGTACAGAGCTAGACAACAACAATCATCGTCCGTACTTAATTAATCTAGAAGTTCTACAGCTATTCCCTCTTTGGCTCGAGTATTTCAACCAAAGAGTTATGTGACTAAAGATATAAATTCACGTCAGACACTGTAACTAAATTAAAGGCAACGGATAATTTCTAGGCAGTCTCCATTAACCTCGATGGAAGAAAATCATAGAAAATCAAATATTATCGCACGTGCAAAGATAACAGCGAAGAAAGTAGTCATAAAAAGCTCAGCAAGAGGTGTTCTTAAGCAAGTCACTAATATTAGAGAGATCAGATACATCATCACGACGGAAATACTACATTAATCATCGGGTGAAATTCCTGATAGCATCCACTTCTCAGCAGCTGTCAGTCTACGAGCACTCATGTGTCATGCATGTTGACTTGTATCGTCAACTATTAATCCACTAATGGACACCGATTTGGCAGACATTCGTGACATGACTGAATCAACCCGTAATAAACCTTTGTAAATCCAAAGAAATTTTAAATTAGGAAACACCAAGTATAGGTATATGTGTTATCAATTAATTAATTAATAACGAACAAGTATTCTGGCCACAGTGGGAAGATACATGGAATCGTGGACCAGTCCGTCCAATGAAATTTTTGACAATTGAACGAAAATGTCTGCACTTAGAAAGAAGAGCTGTCCACATATGGACTACATGAATTTGTTGACTGATCAACAACGAAATGTAGGTAAAAAAAATCGACGCAGTCTCATTACAGCGAAACTGTAATCAGTGCAGATGACAGTCAGAAGATAGCCATCTCTACACAAGAATTATACACGAGGCGAGGCATCACGTCGGGAGGGTTGAGAGAAGGCGGCACGAGCCAAGGCTTTCTTAAGGAAGTGCAAGAAAAAAACTGCAGTGAATTAAATTATCTGTCAGTGATGAGGAACATCCAGATTACAGATAGAATTGAATTTAGCTACAGCGTCTCTTTCAGCATGTTTTCAACGCACCTTTACGAGAGCAAAGGTGCTCCAAGTCTACTGCAGTTATTTTCTTGCGAAGCAGAATCAATGCTGCCAAGAAGCAGGACACAAATTGTCTCAAACCACACAATTATTTGCGCCACTTGATGGTCTGTCGGGCGAGTTGAGTTTTCCGATTATATTGACACTATTTACAAATATCTCTCCTATGATCTCAGTAAGTTTTATTCCACATTGAGTAATTGCATGCAAATGGTATTGCTTGATACATCAAATTCTACTTGAGCATCGGCAGTTTTGAGATCATGATGCATTAGAGGAGTCGTTCTCCGTAAACATGCAAGCGTACTCGTAAAATTCAACTATGATCACGATAATTTTTTTTCTCATCAAACAGCATGCATCAGTACATCAGGTGATTGCTACTAAACTTTACTAAAATTTCATAGTAAGCGAAAACGTAAAATGGAAGTGTGGATCGCAAAAAGCTCTCTGCGGCCTCTAACATAAAATTTCTGGATGACGAGAGAATTGAATTAGAAACGAACGGTATTTTTCATGGATTACTTCATATCATATCAATGTCCTTCGGCTTCCAACAAAAACTACGATTTAAAAAAATATAAACAGAGCACTTTCAATAAAGATTAATTTGTAATTTAACCAACAGAAAATTGTGAAGTTTTTAAGAAACAAAGAAACTTTAGCGCGTCACCCTATAATAGCGAAAAAAAAACGAAGGCAATTACATCGGGAATCAAGGTAAATGACAGAGATGAAAACAATTTACCGTGCTTCCAACTAACGTTTTCGCCCTGATACTCGAAATATTTGAACATTTCATCACTATTTGAACGAGCCAACAGAATCTAAGTTCGCAAAAAGGTGGAAGAGTACTTTTTAAAAGAGTAGATGAAATGGCATATGGCTCTTCAACAAGTTGCAATGACGATGAGGAGATGAGAAACTTCGGCAACGGCTTGGAACGCGTCTGGAGCACAACATTCAAGCGTTGACTTGGAGAACTCGCATGGTGGGAAGATGTGGATCACGAACGTAGGCTGTAAAATATACGAGCATTTTAATACCTAAATACGGTAATTAATGCTGATATATATATATTTTGATATAGTAAGCAAACAAAATGGATAATGCATACTGTAATCCGAAGTGCAGGATCAGTGCGAAAATATTTTCTCTCGGTGATACCCTAGATTTAAAGAATTTTAGATGACCAACTAACCGACTGTGATCCAGGCGCAGTAACATTGACGATGCCTGCCGCCTGTTTGTTGCCAAGGTAGCTGATGAAGCCGTTGTTCAACGTCCGTTGCTGCTGATGACTATCAAACTCGTTGTGACCAAATGGCAGAGCGACCAGCACTGCGTGCTCGCCCTTTTGCTGCAACACAACAAAAATCACTCTAGTATTTATTTTTTAAGCAATATTATAATAGTAGTTACACCATTGAATGGTGTAATTTGGCAAATGGTCACTCACGGTGATAGATATAAAAATAAAAAACAATCTGCCCACACACAAAAAACGACGAGCTTTTTGCATGTTTCTACGCTGACATACCTGCATCTTGCGTGCGACGCCGTCAAGTTGAAGCTGTTCGAGCCTCATCCGTTGTGATATGCGAAGAGCAGTGGTTTCCTGCGAGTGGTTAGGCAATGCTCCACTAGCCACTTCTGTCGAGCCCGACACGAACAGCATTTGAACTTTGGCTTGGTCGTTTTTCAGGCCGAGAACTCCTTCCCAGAAAATTGGGTACTTCTGCGCACAAGAATGAACAGGGTTATTCTAGATTTTTTTTACATGCAGATCGTTAAGTATTAATGAGAAATTTAAAAATCAGATTCTCAACTCGTATACAGATAGCCGAAAATTCGACCATCCCCACCATGTATCGTACCTTAAATGTTCCATAAAGCAATGTTATCTCAATACTGAAGAGTAAAATTGAGACGAAGTTCAAAAAATAAATGATCACCTCGAGCGGATGGTTGTAAGTGATAACTGGAGTAGGGTCATGATGCAACCCTCCACCAGGTCTGGCGAAATGAGGTGCAGCGACTCTTTGTTCTCCGCCGCCAGCAAAAGGTGGGTAAGGAGAAGCAGTTGAACGCAGCAGTTCACCTCCTATAGGCGTAGAAGTGAGCCTCTCCATAGGGGCAGGGCGAGGAGAGTCTCCAGCAGGGACGGCATGGCCAGGATAAATGTCATAGTACTGCTGGCCGACGAACACCATTGACTGTGACAATAAATTAGTAGGTTATGGTTTCGAAAATTTTAGTAAGAATATATCATAAATTATAATATGTTTCTGATACAAAGAACCGTAACGTAGCATAATGTCTACGATTTTTAATACACATCAGAGTTAATTACCGACAGAGTAGAGCGTTTAGGAAAAATAGGAACGACGACAAAAGAATGATATTGTGTGAATTAGTAAATCTCAAAATGATGAATATTTCGAACAATAATTGTCAGCTCATTAATTCATTATAATAATAGAAGGAATAACTAGCTGGTAATAAGTACGTCGATATTTTATGAAGCTCATACCTTAGGAGACTCGGTAGTTCTCTCTAGTTGGTGAGGCAGTAGCCGTGGCGAGGCACTGTGCGGCGTCAGCACTACACGGGACGGCGCTCCTAATGCTGGGCTTGCTACAGGCAACTGCTCATGGCTGTTTTCTGAAACACCAACACCTTCCGCCTTCAAGTCCAGCGCTGCACCATCTCCAGGACGACCTAATGGGAAAACAATTACATCAACTGCTCTTGGTGCCTGCACTAAAGCTGTGTTTCACAGTTAAATATATCAACAAAAATGATTCACTAGATAATAAATAAAAAAACGAATTAGCGACGTCATTCTACTTTGAACTGAAAAGCATCCTGGCGAGTTAAAATGGTAGTTTTTTTCAGCAGGGTATAGATCTAAGCAAGAGAACCTACGCGGTATATGGAACACAAGAAAATAGAATATTGAGAGGAGAAGTCTTACTGTAGATAGGACGATGAGGATCCTGTACGAAGTAGCCGCCAGGGTACATGAGCGGCGCCATCGACTGCAACAATTGAAAGAATCAAGAACCCTATAATTTCCAGCGGTTTGTTGAGTAAATTGACGGATTCAAATTACTGGCGTGAATGAAACTAGTATTAAAATCAAGAAGTGAGGACTCTGAATTCAAAAACTGCATGTATTTTATCGTCACATGTGTTTTCAAGCTTCGAGATTAAAGACTTGAAACGCTAAATCAAGTAAAGGCTCACCATGTCGAAGGGCTGCAGAGACGGGTCATTTTCGACAGCTGGTCGATTCTTGCCGATATGCGCTGGTGGTGGTTGACTAGTGGACAATAACTGTGGCTGTGGTCCAGAATTTGAGCTCTGCACAGTTCTTGTAGTGGGCTCAAGCTCGCCACGGCTGCCGCTGACCATCACATTCGTAACCGGTGCCACATTCAACCCTTGATGACTAGAAGCATGTACCAGTACTGAAGCTGGACCAACGCTCGTAGTAACAATTTGGTGAAGCTGTCCTCCTATGGAGAGTAATTGTTGCGGCTGCTGAGAGGCACCAGTTTGATGAAGCATCACTGGTTGAGGAGAGGCCTGGGGCGAAGGTTGATGAAGCAAGTGAGGAGAAGCTTGAGGGGATGGATGTAAATGAGCAGGCTGAGGTGATGGTTGATGAGGAACAGTATTCATAGTTACATGAGGTTGTGGAGACAGTGGGTGAGGCCTACTTCCGGCCTGCAAATGCAGAGGCACAGCGGCTTGATACGCTGTACGTCTCATGGCCGTCACGTTCGTGGTCATTCCTGGACTAACGGCTCCCACACTCACTTTGCTCATGGAAACGTTTGCCCCTGAACCACCCAAGGCGCTAGCCTCAACCGTACGAGGAGCACCAGGGTTGGTCTGCAAGTGCATCTGGTGAGGCTGTCGTACCACTTCAACGCTAACTTCACCACGACAAACACCATGTGGCAAAGCGGTACGGAAAGCAGTTACCCCACCACTCGGAGTCTGGGTGGCTTGGCGAGAGGCCACACTCGTCACAGTGATGCTGGGATTAAGGTTCACTGGTGTTGGGTTAGAAACACCCATACGATGCAGAGCGCCAGTAACATAAGCTTGACTGGGCTGCTTCAAAGAGGTACACGGCACAACTTTTGAATTATGGCTTACCGACGTTAACTGGAAGATTGTCGCTTGAGACGCAGTAGAAAGAGCATTGCGCGGAACGGGGCTTTGCTTGACACTCGGGCTGATTACCAACTCGGGTCTGTTGGGCAATATTCCACTGGGAGCTCGGACAAGACTCACTCCACTAGGAATGAATTGCTGGGGATGTGAGGCGACAACAGCAGCAACAGAGCTCGCCGGATCAGCTGTTCGAAGTATCAAGTTTGGTCTTGGAGCCTGAGTGACAACAAGTCCTGGCCGTGTCATGAGAGCGGAATGACTGGTCATGATCGCACCAACAGGTCGAGTTGTGTGACTCACAACTAAACCAGGTCTGTTTATTTGACTAACTATGATAGGCGGTGGAGTAACTTGGGGCTGTGTAACCACAATGGACTGAGGACGTGAGGTTTGCGTCACCACGAGTCCTGGCCTCGACGCTGAGTTGACGACGAGTGCGGCTGCGCTTTGTGCTGCGCCGGGAGGAAGCTTTGCGGTAGAAGTACTGATGAAGATAGCAGGTTTTGTGGGAAGCTGGTGAGCATTTCCCATCATGGCAGCAGTCTTGGCAATGGCATGCGATGGTAAAATAACAGACGAGCTTGGTTGTCCGCTTTGACGAACGAGATTACTGGGTTGGGAAGTTGCTGATGGTACAATTTGAGAAATCTGTGCAGAAACTCCGGTTAGAGCTTTAGTAGCTGGATTGAATTGCGTGTTTGTAGAACTGACTTGAGCGCTAGAGATAACAGTGGGATTGAACGAAGCGACAGGCAATGTGGACGTCACAGTCGTTTGTTCTGTCTTGGGGGTTCGAGCATGTGATATGTAAGTTAAGGGAGTGGTAGATGGAGAGGAAGAAACTACATCACCACTAACAGGAATGTACTGTCCTTCCTTCACCATAGTCATGGGAGTCAAGTGGCCGGTGACGGGGTCGACCAACGGAGTAGGGTCGGATTCCTTTTGCGTTATCTTGAAAGGCAAAATTGGTGAACTGCTGCTGCTGGTAATGGCAGTTGGGACCGTGACAACCGAGGTTTGGGTCTGTAGATAAATGCAGAGATAAAACATTTATTGAATATATTCAAAGAAGAAACTTTTTACCACTAGAATCAGAATAAATATTGAACTTCGTAAAATATTGAATGAGTGAATGGAACCATATTATAGATACATTCTAATAAGGACTGTGTCGGTAACAATATTTTCAACTTTATAAACAACTATTCAACCACGATGAGTGGATGCAACGATGTATGAGAAATGAAGGAGCGCTTGATGAAGAGCGCCGCTTTTCAATATGACAGGAGCGCAAAAAAATAATACATTTGTTGTGAATGAACTGGTCGATAGAAAAGATATAGAACTTCTGTATTTTCTAGATTTAGAAAAGCGTATGATCGGGTAGGCAGAGAGCTGCTGTCAGACACTGGAAATATTTAGTATGAGTGAAAAATATGTGAGGATCGTATGTATGTGCAAACTATAACAAAATATCTGATCGGGAGAGGAGCGTGAAGGGCGTACGACAAGGATGCATCCTGTCTCTGCTTCTATTCAACCTTTACATACAGAAGAAATGGCTACTATGGTGGGCATAAGGGAAGCAAAAGGTTTAAAATGCTTCCTAATGCTGATGGTGCTGTGTAATTTTGAGTGAAAATAGTGAGGATATGCGGAGCATGCTGGACTGTGTACCTAACCGAATATGATAGAGATTTTACTGTTCGGGACAGTGCCTAGAAGAGTCGTGTACTTGTTGTAAATAGATCAGCTGAGCACATATGCAGTGTGTAGCAGTTGAGAGGAAATGAAATTGTTAGGACAAGTGAGTTAAGATACTTTCGGGTGTGCGAGGACCAAATTGGATGTGAACGATAATGATCAAACATTGCAGAAATGATCGAGTTACTCACATCAGTAGTATACGATGAAACGGAGGAGAGATTGGATGAGCTGATGACGCGCATGACTGGAATAGCATTCTTCGGGGCTAGTTCAGCTTCAACTAACGAGGGCATGGAATTACCAGCTGATATTGGCGTGATGGGAGAGAGGGTCTCAGATATAGTTGAATTAGGAGAATATAACGAAACAACCGAAGAAGTTTCAGGAAGACTGAGGGTGGGATTTTCTTTAGGTAGAGCCGTCGGGTGTTGACCCACTAGGCCTCCCCGACCTCCACGAACATTGCGACGCTGCTGTACTGACTCCTTAGCTTTAAATCTCAGACCAGCGTTAGTGAAGGTCAAAGGAGTTACCACACCCGTTGATGAGGTTTCACTCTCAGTGTTTGAATCTTCGTCATCCGCATTTTTATCAAGCAACCGTCGAGACTTGCGAACATTAATCCCTGAGCCTCGCGAATCTTCATCATTGGTAGTGTCTTTAATAGGTGATTTGGCAGAAGTCGAGAGCGGATCTTTCTTGGCTTTATTAACAGAAAGAGAAGTATCATCATCACTTTCGTGGAATTCGAATACATCGTGTGTTGGTGCCGCAGGTCTCAGATTGCCGCGTACTCCTCTCATGCCACGCCGACGTCTGCTGCTACTTTCGTCATGATCCACCATATCGGGGTGTCGGCGAACTCGTTTGGGACGCGAACTGCGTCTGGGTTCTTGCAAACTATTTAATTTAGAAGCGTCGTGGATTGTTAGATCGTCGTTCAATGGACGAGATCGGCTTCGTGATTTATTGCGCGTTGGCTGAGGTACGCCAGTGCCATCATTACTTGCCGCAGTCACTCGTCCGCGGCCACGTCTGGATCGACCCCGGCCTCCTCGACCGCGTACCAGAGGAACTAAAGCAGATTCGGCGCTCCCTCCAGTCTCCGCTATATCTTGCGTAGAGGTTGCTTCTAGTGGCCTATTGGATACTTCAGTGTTGAGCGCTTCTTCGACGTTTTCTTGAATGAAAGAGTTATTGTCTGTTTGTTCAGACTTCGAGGCCGGCGAATCAACACACTTTTCTTCCAGTTTATTCGATTGTACTTGAATGTCAACAGCTTTGTCATCATGGTTATTTTCGTGAGTACCGTGAGAATCTGAAAAACTATCTGTCAAAGGAGTGGCATTGTCTTCGGTTTTAACCAGTAATGATGTGGTTACCTCCTTCTGTTCTTCATTGATATTAGGAGATACATCAACTTTTGAATCAACTGTGTGCTCAGGCGATGCAACTTCTTCGGTCTTTGAACATGGTGGATCACACGGCATAGGTTTAACTTGCTCCATGCGGTCACTATAAGGTTCATTGTGGTTAAACTTACCTTCATTCATCGTTGAGGACGGTAAGAGAGTGTCCTGGTGAACTTTCATATCTTCATACGGTAGTATACTAGAATGTGAAGCCTCCAGCTCGGGCATAGCGAAGTTTTGACGAGTGGGCTCACTAGGAGAGCAAACCAGTGGAGTGCTCTGCTGTTTAGATGAAGATGACGTCTGTTTATCTGTAGCCTGTTCCAAGGAAGATTGATAAGTGCTTTCGAGAGTCACCACGTCTTTCATTTGGCACGCGGGATCTTCTTGCTTTTTGTTACTTTTGTTATCTTTAATAACAGTGTTTTCTCGAGGACAGGCATCCAGAGCCGTAATTGTGGTGTCTTCCACCCAAGGCGTCTGAGGTGGCGTAGGCTGCTCATTATTATCCAACCGAAACACGGATGTCTTCTCCGTAGCTCTCGAAACAGAAGTAAGGACAGCACCGTGGGATTTCAGGTCAACAGCAGAATGGATGTCTTCTGAAGTTTCGTCGGGATCCTCGTCTATTTGGAGAGTGGGTTCAGACTGTACCGATGTTGGACTGTCAGGGAAAGTGATATTGTCTACATGGCCTGCTTTCTCAGGTGTAATTTTGGAACCACTACTGTGAGTTACGACCACATCACAGTCATCAGCGGAGTCGATAGAAGATCCCTTTTTAGCAGGAGCTTCGTCTACTGAAGGAAGAGGTAGTGAGATCGAAGACACAATCAATGGGGGCTCTAATGTAGTCTCATGCAAACCTATGGATGGCTCACGGGCAACTGGCGGGACGGTTTCTGTCGTGCTACTGTCACTCGAGGACGCTGGTACTCCAGCAGGCCAGTTAGCATCCCTGGTTTCGGGTTCGCGCTCTACTTCCGGCATTTCTGACTGCAACATTTGAGCAGCTGTTTGAGCCTCTTGAGAATCCTCTTCCACCACACTGTTCGCGTCTGATGCAATGAGATTTTCTTCATCGTGGCCCGAAGTTCTGGTATTATCGGCATATTCATCATAAGAGGCTAATAAACCAGCAACGGCATTCAGTGTTTCTTCTTGAGAAATAACACTTCTTGACGCTTTCGTTGTGTTTGAACTCTTTCTTGGTGATTCGCATGCAGGAACATCCTTACTGCGTTCTAAATCCGTCTCGTACACAACAGAAGGCTCGTCGCGCCTTGGCGAAGAGAGCTTTCTAAAGGCAGTTGACACGATACTCATTTCATCACCGTTAGTGATCAACACTTCATCATCTGAATCGGTCTTGATGATGGGCATGTCCAATGCAGGCTCCACCTCGCTCTCAGTTTGCTCACACGAGCTTCTTGAGTCCCGAGATAGAGACGACTGGCATGTGCCCTTCGACAAGTTTTCAGGACTAACAAAGTATTTGTTCGAAACGGAACTTGTGAAGCTACCTGGACTTTTCGTGACACAGCTTGGTGATACAGCTGGTGAAACGGAGAGGCGATTCTTGCTCTTGAAGAATGGAGGAGACGAAGATGTTGGAGTGAAGGAAGGCGATTTACCCTGATTATATGTTGAAATAGTAGGAGTTGATTGAATAACCTGAAGAGGAGACTTTCCAGATGATCCGTGATCAACAGTAGACGACATGATAAGATTCATACCAATTTCACCCGCGATGGTCACATCTATATCTGTAGCAGGGTGTTTATTACGGTCACGACTGCGATGCCGTGACCGAACCACGTCCCTGTCCCTGTGCTTCTTCTTTTTCTTCTTATCTTTGCGGGAATGTTCTCGGTGATCTGAGTCAATGATGAGATCATCATCGGAATAACGGAAAAGGTCTGTTCCACTACTCTCAACAATATTTTCTTTTTCGTCCTTTGCAGCAGTAGTTTGCGAGTAGAGATCATCGGCAGTGCTGCCAGTACTGCTGGTGCTCGAGCTGCTACTACCAACTCCACTACTTCCTTTGCCTGAGTCGGACGTGGGCCGTACGTCCTCGAGAACATCAGCAGTGGTGGAGATGACAGTAATTCGATGCAATGACTTCTTGCTGCTATCGTTAACGATCTCTTCGATTATCTTTGGCGCATCTTCTTCACATGGCTTGTCAGAAAACGTGTAACCATGACCGTGTGTTCTCATATCATCCTCCGAGTCAGTATAGTGGTTCAAGACTGGGTTTTGAGAAGGAGACATTGGCAAATCTCCAGGTGAAGGGTAAGATCTTGTAGAAGATAAGGATGTTTTTCTAAACGTAGCAGGAGTATGAGGTACGCCGCGCGGTGACTTGTTGGGTGTTACGGAAGAGCTAGCAGTGCTCGCATCGCTGTCGTCCGACATTATACCAAATATGGCTTCCATTCTCACGTCTCGTCTTACTCTCTCTTTGTTGGCAAGTTTGACTTTGGCTGGACGGTCCCAACGAGAGGTGTTTGATACGACGCTTATTTCAGTAGCCTCTGCTTTACTCTTAGGTTTACAAGGCTTTACCTCTTCTATGACTGGAGTATCACTATCTTCTGAATGGAACATGTCACCAGTGAGCGAGTGGATTGGGTTAGGTTTCCTTCTATCGGCATCGCAAGGAGTTCTCAGATGGCCTGCTGATAGTGCGGGACGGGGTGGTTTCTTCGACAGAATCTCTTGTTTGTCATTAGATGGTGAGTTCTTAGAGTGGTGTTTCTTACTTGGAACGATATCGTAGTCTGACATGTCTTCAGATTTGGCAGCGACGTCCTCGTCAGATGATATGTCAGAAACCACAAGATCCTTAACAGGGCGTGAGGATTTAACTTCGGTTATACTTTTCTTGTTTCTATTACTACTGCTGGAGCTGGTATTGCGTTTCCTTGTCGAGGTTTGAGGCTTGCGTATTTCACTGCGCGGTGACAGTTGTCCGGCGTCCGACTCGTCAGATGATACGTGAGCCAACGAAGGCCTGTCGTCGTCTGTGCTACTTGCGACAACACGTGGGTTAACTCTTTTGTTGTTTACGATGTCTTCATAGGTATCGGAGTCCGACTCGCCAACACCAGACAACGTAGCTTGTGAAGTTGATTTTTTCTTCTTGCCACGCTGCTTCTGCTTGTGCTGTAAAATGGATTTCTGCTTTGCTTCTTCTTTAAGTCTCTCTTGTTCTCTTTTCTTCTGTTCCAATTTCAGATGTCTTGATTTCACCTTGTCGTACATATCGAAACACGGATCAATAACAGGATCGTCGAAGAGTGAGGCCATCTTTTGGTGGTCGTCATCGTCATCCGATGAGGAGCTCGAGCTAACGATGTCATCAGAATCTGAATCTGAGGCCATGCAATCTTTAGATTGAAGACGTTTCTTGTTTTTAGACTTAGAAGAGGCAGAGTTGCGGATATTTTGCGTCTGTTTGCTGCTGTATGGATGGGAGTTTTTGAAGGTTTCGTCTTCAGATGTTTCATTCATAACATCGCACGAAAGCGAATGACGCAACGGCAGAGCAATGTTGCATTCTTCACTGTCCTCATCTTTACTTCGGACGTGGTAACTACTTTTCTTCATGTCGTATTTTGGTAGCTTTGTGGAGTCCAAATCACGCTTGCCCTTACTTTCGGTTTCTGTTTTATCGCTTCTACCTGAATCGTGTTTCTTGCGGCCTGGCAAAAGCAGTTCTTTGCTATCCAAGCCGTCAACTGAACGACGTCTACTTGAAACAGAACTTCGTGCGTCGGCAGAGGGAACAACAGTGAAAGTGGGTGGTTCTTGTGATTCAGGAGCATGAGCAGGTGACGACAAAGGCCGATCGTTCTGAAACACGGCACTTAAACTGCTACTGCTTGACTCTCTGCGTTCTCGTCGGCCACTTTTCACGCTTGTGGTTGAAGATTCAGAATGTTTACTTTTACGGGACCGTTTATCTCCTCCACGATGCCCGCTGCTGCTGTACTTGTTGCCGCTACGTTCTTCTTTGTTTGAGACATTTTCACAGTTAGACAATTTAACAGCTTTAATTTTATCCTTTTCTCCTGCGTTGGGCACATTATCATGTTTATTCTTTGAATTGCCTTTTTCCGTTTTCTCTTTACATCGTTCTTTCTTAAGTTCTCTTGACTGCACATCATCAGAATTTCTTCTCTTGACCTCATGCTTCACTGCATCGTCGGCTGCCAATTGTCCGATGTTGCGACACGTATCCTCATGATCAGTTTTCCTCACAAAAGTTGGCGACTCGCACTTTTCTTTGATGTCACTGTCTTCTTGCTTGACTTCTCTGTGCTTAGGCGCATCCTTCTTCAATTCTCGGTATCTATCATGATGTTCTGGAATCTCTTTATCAGGAGGTGTTCGCATCTGGTCAGTTTTCTTGCTCTCACAGTTCACTTTACGGACTATCTTAGACATATCGGTAAGAACACGAGTGCCAGACGATTTCTTCTCAAGAGGTAGCTCAACGGATTCCTCCTTAACTGCTAATTTAGAACCACTAACGCTTTCGAGATTAGGAGAGTTTGGACGTTCAATTTTTGGAAAGCAGAGATTCTCCTGTGTAGGTGAAGAAATATTTTCAGTTTTAGGTGAACTATGGTTTTCCACTTTGGAGGAATATAAATTGTGATGTTTGGGTGAAGAAACGCCTTCTGTCTTCCTTCGGTCTCCACTACGACCGGACCAATTGCGTTCGCGGCTTTTAGGAGGCTTTTCATTTTGTCTCTCCTTCCCGTTGTGATTTTTCTCTCTGCGTTTACCTTTCTTGTTAATTTTCCGACTTTCGGTACGATCTTTGAATGAATTTTGTTTCTTATGAAGATACTTACATGAATCAACATTTACATCATTATTCAATTTATTCTGATCATCATACTTGTGACTTTCGGCATTTAGAACACCATCCTTGACATGTTCGTTGTATTCGCATCCTTTTGCGAAATCAGGCCGGCCGGATTCAGATTTTTCAGAAGTGCTGTTCATCCTCATCTTCTTCGAGTACTGATGAGTGCGGGTATTTTTAATAGCCTTGTTACGTGAAGTATTCTCAACATCAGGCTTACACGTGTCTTCTGCAGAGCCTAGTCTCCTTTTCTTAGTCGACACTTCTTCTGCAGTGTCAACGACGGATTGATTACCCCAGCATGGCGAGACTGTGTCTTCGTCTCCGTAATCTTCATTTGAATTTTGCAAGTTCTTGATATCATCCGAAGCACAAGGATTTCTATCTTGCCCTTTGTTCACTTCCTTGTGTATCAGAGGTTGCCTGGACTTGCTTTCTGTAGCCTTGTCCCGAGATTTGGACGGAGGAGACGTTCTAACAATGCTGTTTGAAATGGTATCACAAGGTGGAGATGTTTCATTAATTTGGTTTTTATCTGTAGAATCAGGCACTGTTTCAGATTGATGAACATTCGACCGTAAATCCCAATCCTTAACAGGAAGTTGTTGACTGTCTTCAAGAACAAAAGAGTCATCACCTTTATCGTTTAAAACTGAAGAGGAAGAAGAAGTCTTGCTAATCGTCCCAGGAGAGCAATCAACTGAAGAAACTTCTTCCGCCTTAGATTCAAGATCAGTACATGCGATGATGTCTTCCTTGGTTCGTCGCGGGGACCCGCTACTTTTTCTGATAGGTGTTGAGTTGCCTGTGCTTGTAGGCGAAAGTGATGACAAGCTACCGAAACTTGAGGGCGATGCCATAAAATCAATAGAGAGCGTAGCAGCTTGCGTTACGCTCGCGGCTGGGGGTACCGAAGCTGCCGGACTAGCAGGCATGGGAGAAACAGGGAGGGCGCAGGTGTAGTCTGGGCTGTCTGTAGGGCTGTAAAAACTCTTGACGGAGCTCGATGATACAGTTTTGCATAATAGAGATGAGGAGATCGAATCACGTCGCCCCTTTGGAGAAGAGTTGGTTGACTTGTTGCGATGTCCTGGAGAGTTTTGCGGTGATGATGACACAGACGAAAGAGTTGGAGATACTTTGATGTCTGCATTATTACTATTGCTCACATCAAGTAGTGACGGTCTGAAGCCAGGCAAGCTGTTGATAGGAGTAGCTGAAGGGATGGGAGGCGTGGTGGCAGCAATAATATCAGCGATGGTAACAGGCGGGGTGAGCGGAGAACAGAGTGACCTCATGGGCGACGTGCGTACCGCAACTACAGATGAATTGCTGTTGCTTATGGTCGTGTTCGTTGTAGACGTGATGGAAGGGCTCTTGCTAACCGTTAGCTTACAAGTTGTTGTGACAGAGACACTAGTGAGGCTGCTGCTAACAGCACATATCGAAGAGCTGTTTGGTGTGCTGCTTGGAGATCCTTTCGTTGCAGCACTCTCAGTAGCAGTTGTATTGACTGAAGATGTTGCATCGTGAATGGCAGAATCAAGTTTGGACGGCAAAATGTTAGTAAATGTCTTTATGGGAGAACCAACACTAGTATTGACACTTGGAAATGAAACACTACTCTTACTAACCACAACTGGAGATGCTTTGCCGGTAGTGTATGTGTTGCTTAAAACATTAGTAACTGTAGAGGTAGATCTGTTCTTGCCGAGTGACACAAAAACTTTAGGTTCATACTTTTCCTCAATGTTTTCTAATCTTTCACAATCTTCGTCGAATATACTTCTCCTGGAGAGTACTGACTTTACAATAGCGGACGGCGTATTGCGTAATGCATCCAAATCTACTGGGAATTTTCTACAAGGAATCGAACTAGTTGATATTTTGTCTCTTACATTTTCTAGGGAAAAATTGGCTCGAGAATTACCAGTCCATTTTTCGTAGCGCTCATCAAAAGCTCGTATTCTCTCCTCCAATTCGGCATCTTGTTTCGTTGAGGCGATAGGCGAGTCCTCAGAGTCCGAGGGATGCGCAGTAGGTCCTGGTGAAACAGGCGTATCAGCTAATATTGATCCATCCTCTACAACAGCGCACGTCGTATCTACTATAAGATTAGCAGTTCTGGTACTGACGCTACTTTCAATGCTACTACTGCTACTACTGCTGCTGCTGCTTGATGAAATGGGGGACCTTAGCACGCGACACTTTGGAGAACTTGCAAATGAAGCAAAAGGCGAAACGGGACAATTCCGCAGCTGCTGCGCAAAACGAGGGAGGGGCAAGGACATGGGGATGGTGGGACCACTGCGCTCCTTGTGAGCAGATTGCTGATGGTAAGGATGTTGGTGATGGATATAATGGCGATGATACCCAACTCCAGTGTTACTGCTAGGAGTACACTCGTCCCTTTCATCCCGAACCGGAGTGCCAGGAGCGCTCGTGTCGCTCACACAATCAAAATTTTCGCCAGTATCTCTAGCCTTCCACGCTTCCTCATTTCTACTGCGCGGGTCAATATGAGGAGAGCGTTCATCACGACGGTACTTCGAACCTGAAGGCTCAGTGGGAGTTTTCCTTGCATCGTGCGGACGTCTAAAACTCAATGGGTCGCGACAATCACTGCTGTCAAGCATCCTCTTAAGCACATGTGATTTATCGTGGCTACTAGAGTCAAAACGAGTGCGCTTGATGGGCCTCGACTCTGTGACGTCACTGCGTTCGTCTCCTGATGAACTAAGTGCGTCATCACGCTTGTTCGCGAGTCTTGGGTCGTAAGGCTCACGGTGACCACTGGCAGGAGACGACTCAACGGTCCGACCGAGAGAGCGTCCAGGAGACTCGAGGGGCCTTCGGTCGCTTACGCGCACCACCAGGTCCTTGAGGTCGATAGGACGCCGT
This sequence comes from Hyalella azteca, assembly GCF_000764305.2. Classification (NCBI taxonomy): domain Eukaryota; kingdom Metazoa; phylum Arthropoda; class Malacostraca; order Amphipoda; family Hyalellidae; genus Hyalella; species Hyalella azteca. The sequence goes on along the minus strand of NW_025936241.1, from coordinate 37,010 downwards.
TTACGAGGGTCGGGTGGAGCACGGTCATCAATGAGCGTAACTTCCCTGGATGGCGACGTAGCGAGAGAAGCGGCGGGTGAGCGTGACGATGCGAGACGATTTTTGACGGACCGAGAGGGTGGAGGTGATGAGACGCTTGAGGGAGAATAGCAGCCGTCATAGTTGACGACGTGAGAAGAGGAGCGGGACGAGGCGTAGTCATCATAGGGAGGGAACGGTGTGCGATGAGATGGACTACATGTGGTAGCGGCTACCACAACAGAACTGCCACTGTTCGCCGATGTGGCAGTAACTGTGGTAGAAGCAGGCTGCGGCGAGGTTGTTGGGGTGCGGCCACCACGTCTGGCGGCCACTGAATCGTATCTGCTGCCCGCGTACTCCCGAAGCTCGCGCTCGTAGCTGTCCTCGTAAGAAGCTTCGCTGCCTTGACTATACTCGTCGTAACTCCGTCTGCAACACATGAAAAACTTGTAAACATCTTAATAATCATAAGTAATATCCTGAATGCCAATTAATATCCTAACTGCCCTATATGAACGTCCAAGTATAAAATACACCATGCATCTGAAAGATTTCTATTTAAAACCGACGCATTGAAAAAAACGCAGAAGAAATGTATCAACAACCACAAACAGAGCAGTTTGGTACCTACCCAGGACCGTAGTCATCGAAGCCATCATATCTGTTGTTAGCTCTGTTTGGACGCGAAGTGTACGATCCTCTAGAAGGTCCTGAGGCAGGCAAGCCTGAGCGAGTAGCAGCAGAGGAGGAAGTAGAAGTAGTTCCAGCTCCTCCATAGGGCGGATAAGCCGGTGCAGAGCTTCCGTTGCTTGTCGAGAGAGGCTGATCAAGAGGTGAGATAGCGACAGAAGTGGAAACTGAGGGAAGAGCAGACGCCCCAGCACTGGCTGACGCTACCGTAACCGCTGTGGATGAACCTTGCTGGCGACGACTACGAGTGGAAGAATTGGAGCTGTTGCTGCTGCTACTCAGGCAGTGCTGCACTTCAGTGCCTCCAGGTCGAGGGTAGCGGCTGCTACTGGTTGCGCTGCTTGCATTGCTGGAAGTGGCAGTAGCAGCTGCTGCAGCGATGGCAGGAGCAGTAGCAGAAGAATCGTATCGGCTGCTCGCGCCATTGCTGGCGGCGTTCGCATTGCTGCCAATCTGACGTTCTCTGTTGAGCAAGATTTTAGTGCTTAATGTAATTGCGATTATTTATTTTGCATTTATTAATCTCGCATAAAAGTTTATGTATCAATAATTCACTATTCTAGGCAATTCAACACTCGATTCAACATCGGACTTCAACATGCCAAGAGAAAACTTTGTGATATATGATACCTATCAACAATGGTCGATTATATTCTTTCTAAGCTATGCCACAATTTTAGAACATTTATCTAGACAAAACCAATATATTTTGGAAGAGAGGCCCATAGATTCATGCATTTCTTTATTAAACAAGTTATTTATGTTATAATAGCTACGATTTTGCCTTATCATGTAGGGATTAAACCAGAGCTCGTGCACAATGATACTAACTTGGAGGAGACACGTTCCCAGGGACGCTCGGTGGGCATGTGGAAGCCTTGTTTGGTGAGGTGGTCAAAAAAAGCAACCTCGCACTCACGAGATGCGAAGTCGATTTGAAGCTTTTTGCCCATGAGCATTCGACCACGCATCTCGCTCACAGCGATCGTGGCGTACTTCTCCTGGAACAAGTAGAGAATATAGTAAATTATCGTATCACTACGATTGAGAGTTACGACGTTTTTTGGATACGACGCGGCTCATTCGGCGTATTTGGATACGGCGGCTCATTCATACAATCGCCTTTTCTTAACACTGTACTCAGTTACAGGAGGAAAACTAATCTACGGTTCCTCTAAAATCTAAATTGTTGCTCCCATACGCACGGTAAAGTTCATTGCTACCAGTTGAGTTAAAAATAATTCACCATCACTGAGATGGAAGTGGATATCCTAAGGCAATCTGATTATGAAAAAAAAACCTCTCGCTGGGTATTTCGAGCGAAATGCTTGTCGTACGGTACAGTTAATATGAAAAGGTACTATATAAATGCATGGTCCAGTTTGCGTCGAAAATCGATTTACAACGCCGTGTAAAAACTGACCAACGTCATACGTGATATGTCTAATACAATCTTTATAGTAAAGCTTAAATGGCATTTCAGAGGAGCTCTCAGCAACAAAATTGAAGCATAGAAGACTCATGAGTGACCACTGGAGGTCATTTGCACCCTTTTAATTTTGTCGAGAATTCCAACGACAAATTAATAGATTCATACGTGAAGTTCGGGTGAGAAAAGTGCCCTAGTACAATCAAATAATCCCTTAAAAATTATCGAATAATAAACACATGAAGTTTGAAGCTTGCATACAGATTAACAGATTAAACGATTGGAAATCAGAATGAGTAAAAAAAAATTACAAATTAGGTTTAGTGACTTCAAATGAATTAAATAAATAAATAATATTCAAGTTTAAATTAAATTAAATTAAATTAAATGAAATCATCAATAGAGTATCAGAGACAGAGACTTTCTTAACTGAACAACTCACGGCTTCGTAAAAGACGAGTGCCTGTCCTCTCTTCCTATCAATGAAGAGATGGCTGACCGTGCCGTATATGGAGAATTGCTCACGCAGGAACGACTCGGCCACCGTCTCCGCGACACCGTCGAGCCACACGCAGTGCGTGGGCATGCACTTGCCAAAACCAAGCTTGATTCTGTTCGCACCGAGATGTTCGCCATCCATTTGGCGCATGGCGCGGACCACGCTTCTGATATCCGCGTATTGGCAAAATGCAAAAGTTGCCAAGTTCTGCTTCTTTATCTCGATTTCCTGCAAAATAAAATAGCTAGGTAATCAAGCAGAAATTGCGCAGTAAAAATAACTCTCGTTAAGAATACATAGTTTAATAGCAAAGCTTTCATTAACTACTGTTTACAAGATTGGACCCGCGGTTCAAATATATAAGATTAGCTGAGTCACAAATTCAACTTCTGAACGTTACGATGTGAAAGAAAAACACAAGTTCAAGTGCAACGCGCCCAAGTATTACGAAGATTACCGTCCAGGGCCTATACTTTCAAAAAAAGTTAAGAGATCGTAAGTTTATCAGCCAATCATTGACGGCCTTTCAAGTCAAATCCACCAATCATAGACCAGAAAATAGAGCGTAAGTACTTACGTTCACTTAGCGAGTTTTGAAAGTATGGCCCCTGATATATATAAATCAGCATCGAACTCACAATTATTTCGCCGAATTGGTCAAAGGTGCTCCTGAGAACGGCCGGTGTGATATCTTTCTCGAGGTTGCCGATGAAGAGCGTGCGTGTTGCTTTGTGGTGATACTCGTCCTGGTCAACGTCATATGTGCGATACTCGCTCTCGTCCAGCTCGAGTCCTTCGTGGGGTGCCACCTGTCGTGTATGTAAACGACATAGTCATCTTTCTGTATACTTGTATACAAAGATACTGAATGCTGTACATCCATAGTATCTGTGCTCGTGTGCATCTGGCATGATCACACAAGTATGTCTAATTGGTGAAAATCTCGATCTGTTCTAATTGTTGATGCAATTACAATCATACACAAAATACCCCATTAATATAACAAAAAAACTTTCAAAATAATCGTAATTAATATCCCTAATTTCTCATATTACTGAACGACTACTTGTTATGTCTGACCTGTATCTTGACCCCAAAGAATCTTTTATCGTGAGAAGCAAGCAACGCTTTCTCGGCATCTTCGGCTTTTTTGAAGCACACGACGGCATAGCGCTCAGTACCAGTACCCACGATGCGCACAGTCGTCACCTTGCCGTGCTTCTTGTAGTCGTGGAAGAGCCCATCTTTCAAGGATATGTCTGCGTGGGTGGAAGATACACAACGATATTACATCAATTTGACAGCGCTTACTCACCACTACTCGAGCTCTTTCAGAGTTTAATAGGTTAAGACTGCTGGGAGTAACGACGTCAAAGTAACTTGTAACTAAGGAAAATTTTTAAAATCAATCAACAATACAAAACTGACTGCGTAGTTTTCAATTTAAAAATTCAAGTTTCCAATGTAAACAAATGGAAATAAGGTCTTCCGAAAAACATTATTGTAGTTCGACTATAACAATATATCTAAATTTAATAACAACTTACAGTCAAACTTAAAACATTGGTTTAATCACGGATGTTTTATCGAAATTGAACAAGTGGTATGCAAGTAAGTGTTAGTTGTAAATCAATAGGAAATGTGTTAGATATGTCGGTTGTAAACACCACCTGTAGAGCCAATAGGGAGGTTGCGCACGCAGATGGCAAGAGGTCTCTTGTCGCCAGGCAGATGCGTGGCGGCCGTAGCTGAAGAGTTGCAGTTCAGAGAAGAGTTGGGGACGCGTGCCACGGGAGATCTGGACGGTGATCGCGACGATCTAAAAGATCTCGAGCGAGATCTGCTCGAGCTAGAACTAGAAGAACTAGACGAACTACTGGAACTGCTGCTGCGACTTGATGAGCCTGAATCTGAGCTGGAGTGATTTGCTAAGGCAGCAGGTGCAGGGTGGCGCTTAGGGTTGCTACTAGATGAGTGGTGAGAGCCTCCCAGTCCACTCCCGCTTGTGGAGCTCGGAGTGGCTCTTGAGGACCGCATGTGAGTGGAGCGGGATGAGGGTGACGGGGGCACAGAACCCCGTCGCACAGACATCGAAAGCTTGTCGTCTCCATAATTGTCAGCGGGGTGGTATCTGAAACCATTAACGCAAACTCGTTCGATTAATGAATTAAATAAATTAACTAACCAGAACTTCGAAAGATACTACACACATGCGGACCTAATTGACGACACCTAAAATATAATACTGGACATTGGCTTCAGCAGGATGCTTCATTACAATAGTGGTCTCTATGGAAAGATTGACGGTGAGTTTGGACTGACCTGTAATTACTGGGAGGAGCAGCGCTCGGCCATCGGTAGTCGATTGGGTCCCCCCGAGGAGTCGTGCAATACTGCACGCGACCGAAGGAACGCAATCGACCACCTCGTGCCCCGAACTCTGCTCCTTCGAGGGAAGGCGGGTAGTTGCGTCGCATGGGCACCCCCATGGGCATGGTGCCGTTATAGGAACAAACATCATCACGACGGACACTATCGTAAAAATGACTAGAGCGATCGTAGCCCACGTGATCATCGGATATTCTGCCCACAAGAATAAAAAAGTAAACTTAGTCGTGATGGTTGATATATGATTAACTACATAAAAAACTTTTTCATAATATAACGAAGTCAAATGACAGGCTGAGGACACGCAACGGACACTACCGATTTGCCAGCAAACATTCTTGATCGTACCTAAATAACTGGACATCATCCACACTGTAGTCATATCAACAAAAACGCAGGCATCAACTAGTTTGGCAGATGATCAAACAAACCACATTACAGCGGTGCCATGCATCAAAGAGTAAAAATAAGGGTTTCATGAGATTAGAAAAAATAATCCGAAACTATACTATGAAACGAAATGTGCCGATTATAGGCATTTCCTTATAAACGAATTGACAGCATTTGCGAGAGTATCGGCAAACAATACGGCTGTAAAAGTTCACTCGCCTCAATGTTTATAAGCCTATTTCTTTAAACTAAACTTCGATTTTCATGTTATGAAAATACTCATTTGATTCGCATTCTAAGGTAAAAATTAAATTCGTACGCTTTTTTATCGAACTAGTTATCGCGCATAACAAATACTAAGCGTTGTTCGGTTATGGTTCAAAAGCAGGGACGATTTGACAGAAATTGCATGCAACAGATGTGGTAAGTTTGTAACGAAGACACAACTGATTAAGCTTTAAAATCTATATGAAGAAGTTATATATAACATACATAAATATGTTGCCACTATTTATAAAACGGCAACAGGAGTATAAAGAAGAAAATTTTACGATGGAGGCAAAACAAAAAAGCGCACAAGTGTTCTATATATTTCAGGTTATATTGCTGCACAAGAGGCGACTCATATAATTCATATTCGCATGAAGCTTTTTTTAATGAATTGTTCAGTGAAAACGTCTAAAAAATTAACACTGTCATGATAATTGTTACCTAATCAATGGACATTTGGAAAAGAGCCAGCAATTTGAAATTGTAGACGCTCAAACACGAAAATTCGTAACAATGTAGAATCGACATCAGCCCAAAAACGTCAACAGTAAAACTTGCCTCAAATGAACAAAATTTATACGCAGGAACAGTTCGTTGGAATAAGCTTGACACGTAGAAATTCCCGGAATCTGGGGAGCATGTTTTGGACCAGTTTTCTACGAAAATGAATTTTAAAATGGCCAAAATGCGAATGGGCGGCTTTCCTTTGCCTGCATTAGATTGAGCACGCACAGAGATTCTATAAAGAGGCGCAGAAAAAGAAAGAATGCACAGAGGCTGAATGCATCCGCCTTAAAGGCGATGGTTCAGAGCATCTTCTTCAGTACTCCCACATGCTCAGGGCAGTTTTGATCAAATGGATGATACACCATTTCCCGTGAAGAAAGGATTGATATAAGCAGCTATACGAGGTACTCTCTTTCTCTTCCAGAATAAATGTCACTGTTAATACAAATGTAGGCTTTCTTCACACCTTATGCCTAAATATACATTAACTGAACGAGAGGTTAAGTAGCACATTATTATAACTCTTAACAGAATAAAGAGGTAGAAGCATGAAAGAAACTATGACTCACTTAACATGTGTTTAAAGTAACAGTGAAGCCATTATAAATCGTCGTACCAAATGAAATGAACGGAAATGCACGCAAGTTAGCGGTGAACGATCCTTGTATTATATTACATGGCCTCATTAACCACCTAAGGCGTTGAATTATAGCACAAGTCTGCCGGGAGCTTGTATCAACAATCAGTCGACTGCAACTGAGTTGAGGCCTTCAGGACAGGATCAAATGTTATGACGCAAATGAGGCAAATTCGGTCAGACTTTGATGCACGTGTACACTTGTATTACACGGCACAACGACGAATTGGTGTCGCAACCTGGGCACACAGAGCAGTGACGCGGGATGAGCACAGCGCTAAAGCTGTGCATCATTTGGAGCTGTCATGTGATGAGGGGAGGAGAGGGAGCGAGGGAGAGGTGCGGGGTGGAGGTGTAAGGTGACCTCTGCACTATAACACGAGCCGCGAGGTCGATACAACGGGTCGCTGGTGGGGAGGGGAGCCGGGGAGTGGAGCAGGGGAGTAGTGGGGGAGGGGAGCAG